>NW_027596509.1:0-257695 GCF_964194155.1 Cetorhinus maximus
CCACCGCCCAGGATGAGCCGGTCAGTGCGTCGCTGGGGGACTCCGGCCTGGGCTAAGTTAGCTGATCTCAACCAGGATGTTGTTACGGGCACCAGGATTGGCCTCAGACTATCCCGAACTAGAAAGGGGAGGGGAAGAGGAAATAAAATCAGCTGCGGTATTCACTACCCACCTCCCCCCACCCCCACCCCACACACCTCCCCCCACCCCCCCACCCCGCACCCCACACCCTCCCCCCACCCCGCACCCCACACACCTCCCCCCACCCCGCACACCTCCCCCCTCCCCCACCTCACCCCCCACCCCACACCCTCCCCCCACCCCTCACACCTCCCCCCACCCCCCACCCCACACACCTCCCCCCACCCCCCACCCCGCACACCTCCCCCTCCCCCCACCTCACCCCCCACCCCACACACCTCCCCCCACCCCGCACCCTCCCCCCCACCCCCGCACACCTCCCCCCACCTCCCACTCCTCCCCCCACCCCCCACCCCTCCTCTCACCCCCACCCCTCCCCCCTCCCCCCACCCCTCACCCCACCCCCCACCCCTCCCCCCACACCTCCCCCCACCCCCCACCCCTCCCCCCACCCCCCACCCCGCACCCCACCCCCCACCCCTCCCCCACCCCTCACACCTCCCCCCACCC
This sequence comes from Cetorhinus maximus, assembly GCF_964194155.1. Lineage (NCBI taxonomy): Eukaryota > Metazoa > Chordata > Chondrichthyes > Lamniformes > Cetorhinidae > Cetorhinus > Cetorhinus maximus. Next base: position 652 of record NW_027596509.1, read on the forward strand.
CCCACCCGTCCCCCACCTCTCACACCTCCTCCCACCCCCCATCCCTCCCCCCACCCCACACACCTCCCCCACCCCCCACCTCGCACACCTCCCCCCACCCCCCACCCCTCCCCCCACCCCCGCACACCTCCCCCCACCTCCCACTCCTCCCCCCACCCCCCACCCCTCCTCTCACCCCCACCCCTCCCCCCTCCCCCCACCCCTCACCCCACCCCCCAACCCCTCCCCCCACACCTCCCCCACCCCTCCCCCCACCCCTCACACCTCCCCCCACCCCGCACACCTCCCCCCACCCCACACCCCTCCCCCTACCCCCGCACACCTCCCCCCCACCCCCCCACCCCTCCCCCCACCCCCGCACACCTGCCCCCACCCCCCACCCCTCCCCCCCACCTCTCACACCTCCCCCACCCCACACACCTCCCCCCACCCCACACACCTCCCCCCACACCCCACCCCCCACCCCTCCCCCCCACCCTGCACACCTCCCCACACCCCCCACCCCTCACCCCACCCCGCACACCTGCCCCCACCCCCCACCCCTCCCCCCACCTCTCACACCTCCCCCACCCCGCACACCTCCCCCCACCCCCACCCCCCACCCCACGCACCTCCCCCCACCCCCACCCCTCCCACCACCCCCCATCCCTCCCCCCACCCCACACACCTCCCCCCACCCCTCACACCTCCCCCCACCCCTCACACACCCACCCCACCCTCCCCCCACCCCACACACCTCCCCCCACCCCTCACACCTCCCCCCACCCCTCCGCCCACCCCTCACACCTCCCCCCACCCCTCACACCTCCCCCCACCCCCCACCCCTCCCCCCACCCCTCACACCTCCCCCCACCCCCCACCCCTCCCCCCACCCCTCACACCTCCTCCCACCCCCCATCCCTCCCCCCACCCCACACACCTCCCCCCACCCCCCACCCCTCCCCCCCACCCCCCACCCCTCCCCCCACCCCCCACCCCTCCCCCACCCCACACACCTCCCCCCACCCCCCACCCCTCCCCCCACCCCCCACCCCTCCCCCCACCCCCGCACACCTTCCCCCACCCCGTACACCTCCCCCCACCCCACACACCTCCCCCCACCCCTCACCCCTCCTCCCACCTCGCACACCTCCCCCCCACCCCTCCTCTCACCCCACCCCTCCCCCCACCCCTCACACCTCCCCCCACCCCCCACCCCTCCCCCCACCCCTCACACCTCCTCCCACCCCCCACCCCTCCCCCCACCCCACACACCTCCCCCACCCCCCACCCCTCCCCCCACCCCCCACCCCTCCCCCCACCCCCCACCCCTCCCCACCCCTCACACCACCCCCCACCCCCCACACCTCCCCCCACCCCCCACCCCTCCCCCCAACCCCGCACACCTCCCCCCCACCCCGCTTCCCCAATTTCCCTAAAAATTACCGTAGATATTGCTGAGTTGGTCGCACCCTTACCTCTGAGTCACAAGGTTGTGGATTCAAGCCTCATTCAGACTTGAGCACCTCATCCAGGCTGACACTCCGGTATAGTGCCGAGGGAGTGCCGCACTGTCAGAGCTGCCACATTACGGATGAAATGTTAAACCAATGTCCCCTTGCCCCTCTCAGGTGGATGTAAAAGATCCCGTGGCACTACTTTGAGGAGGAGCGTGGGGAGATCTCCCCAATATTTCTCTTTCAACTAACATTATCCCATTGCTGCTTGTGAGATCTTGCTGTGTGCCAACTGTTTGCCATATTTCTCACGACAGTGACCACATTTCGTTGGCAGTAAAACACTTTGCGAGGGTTGTGAAAGGCGCTATATAAATGCAAGTCCTCTGCCTGTCTAGGAATTACTCAGCATTGGGTGTTCGGTAAGTTGGAGATCGGGTTATACCCAGTTGATACCCAAGAGGAATAGGCACCTGAACAATGAGCACTTTGGCTGAGATGGTGTCGAGTGGCTTTCCTGAAGTCTTCCCCAGTCAAAGCCAGTGGGGAGAAAATTGGGGTGGGGTGGGGGGAGGGGCAAAGGAACTTGTTCCCTAAACAACTTCCAAATGAGGCAAAACGGAAGCCCAACTTTTCAGGTCAGCTCTGCCTGGAAAACCGGATGTAAGTTGAGGGAATTCTCCGGAAATTAGATTGAAGAGCTGGAATGCCAGCTCTCTGCCCAGTTAATGCCCCATGCCATGTTCGAGCAGCATTTCCTCCTCGCGCTATGGCATCCGCCAGTGAGCTCTGGATCGTGCATTAACACCCTTCAAACTTTTTAATGCAGTCTTGAGTTAGGACTCTTAAAAAGCAGTTCCTTCAGCAACGCAAGTCTTGGTAAAATCGCAGACGTCCATTTTACACTGCGGATGCCGGAAATCTGAAATAAAAAGAGAAAATGCTGGAAATGCTCAGCGGGTCTGGCAGCGTCTGCGGAGAGAGAGAAACGGAGTTAACGTTTCAGGTCGACGACCGGGGGGGTGAGTCGATGAGTCTTTTGGGCGTTTGGGAGCCGCAAAGGTATTAATCAGGGCTCGTTTATGGATCAAAGCTGCTGGGCATCAGGGGCAATGCAGCTCTTGTTAGTGCTTTGGAAATCGCTGTGTTCCCCACAACTTCATTCTTCAGCAACATGGCCACATGGGGCAGTACATCACATCACCTCGGAGACGTCGCTAAGTTACCCAAGGACGTATCTGCGCGGATGCCAGCTGTGAGATCGAACCCACAGAACCTCCTTTACTTCACCACTCATTGACCTTTCACTTGTACAATCCTCCCTTCACGTTTCCCATGGCTTGCAAATACCATCCTCTCCACTTTCACTGCAGAGCTAGTAATCTGACATACCACCAAATCCAACTCCATGACTTTTTTTTTGGCAGTGTACAAGTGAAACAGAACACGTTGCACCTTATTTATTTTCCGGAAGGTGCCGTGTCTCTGAGCCCCCCTGCCTGCTACTACAGCGCTCCCTTTTCAAAAGGCTCGGGTTTTGCTCGTTGACGGATTTAGCCCAGAATTGTTGCTCCTAGTGTTACCTCAATGTCCCCTCACCTACTTATCTCTGGGTGTTCACAGGAGGAAGGTTGAAATTTTTGCACAGGTTTTCTCCCCCACTCCAGGGCCCAGTTTGCTCCACCCGCCCCTAAGAAGGCGTCGGAGACCATGGACTTCCAGGTTATGTTTGACAGAAAGGGAAAAGGTGAAAACCAGGATATCTGGAGTACTTCTGGGGAATTGTTTGGATTTTTAATGAAAAGCCGGGATTGTCCGGGTAAAATGGGGACATCTGGCCACCCTACAACGTGACCATCAAATGGACTATCAGCTGTCGATTAACAGTTAGCCATAGTGGGGAGAGGCACAGGGAGCAAATGTCAAGGGTGTCCATTTTGTGTCTACAAGGATGCGACTCATTGCGATGCCTGAGGTTTTGGAGAACCAAGGTCACCAAGTGAATGCCTCCTCAGCTGAGCTGCTGCCATTGTCTGTAATCTAGCTTCTGGCCTGTGGAAGGAGCAGCCCTTGGTAATGTCTCCTCACTCCCACCACCCCCCCTCCCCCTGTCCCCCTGCCCCCTGCCCCAGCCATTCAGGGCTGCACACTCAAACCCAGGGCTTTGAAATTTAGCCCTACTGCCTGTAAACACCCATTACATCACATTCCCATATCCCACCCCCACCTTGACATCTTTAAGGGAGTTGTCACTACCTTATTAGCACCAGTGGCTCCATTACTGATGACGCCTTCTAAGTTATCTACAAAATAAAGTTGCCAACTCCAGCTAGACATATTCTGGGGGATGTCATCACATGACCTCCCACCATCAACTGTCCCCCTCACAGACTCCTGCTATTGGCCACCCAACATGTCAATCATCACAGGGCCCCGCCTCCCCTTGGTTTTTCAATGTGTCCCCCTTTTGACTTCTGAAAAACTGGCCACCCTCCCACAGAGTGTTTTCACTCTCTCTGTTAAGAGGGAAACAGCCCACAGGCAATGACAAGGAAGAACCATCTCTGTCCCCCAAGGCTCCTGGTGGAAATCTACCACCTCAGGATATCCTGTCGCTGTAGGAGAAGTAGGTAGCTCAGACTGAAAGAGCATTCAATAGTAGGTACCAAGGGGAGTGAAAGTGGTCTTCAGTAGCAGGAAAGTTGTCAGATTTGTTCTCAAATGAGACGCTTTGAGCCTAGCAACAGGCTTAGGCCATTGAGCCCTTCGAAACTGCTCAGCTATTCCAGACCATGGCTGAACTGTACCTCAACTCTAGCTTTATTCCCCATCCCTTGATGGCTTTACCTAACAAAAATCTATCAATCTCTTGAAAAGTTCAGTTGACACAACATCCATATTGGGGAAAGACCTCACTGCCCTTTGTGTGACAAAAACCGCTCCTGATTTTCTAAATGGCCACACTGTGATTTTTTTTCTTTATTCTTTCCTGGGATGTGCTTTGTTGCCCATCCCTAATTGCCCTCCAACTGAGTGGCTTGCTCGGCCATTTCAGAGGGCAGTTAAGAGTCAACCACATTGCTCTAAGGTCTAGAGTCACATGTAGGCCAGACCAGGTAAGGGCGGCAGATTTCCTTCCCTAAAGGACATTAGTGAACCAGATGGGTTTTGACGATGGTCAATGATAGTTTCATGGTCACCATTACTGAGACTGGCTTTATATCCCTGATTTATTAATTGAATTCAGAATTCAGCTGCTATGGTGGGATTTGAATCCATGTCCCCATGGCATTGGCCTGGGCCCCTGTATTACCAGCCCAGTGACATTACGATTAAACCACCACCTCCCCATTTTTGGATTATGCCCTCAAGGTCTAGATTACCCTAACAAAGGGAATAGCCTCTCATTGTCTATCCTGTTGAATCTCTTATTATTTTAAGGCTCTTGACTAGATCAACGATCAAATGCGAGGTTATGCAACCCTATCCTCATCACTTAATCCTTTAAGTCCTGGCATCATTCTGGCAATTCAGAGTTACACCACTGCCAAGGACAATAATTTGGGATGCCATTTGCTTGGCCCTTCACTATCATCCTCCATTCTCATTTATTCTGCACTCTCTTCTACAAAAACACAGACATGTGTTGAGTGCTTAACATTGATATCAGCACACACGCCAACAACCACATGTTCGAGTGTTGTTTGTATGTGGTGGATGGAAGGAGCCTAGTTTTCTGACCAGGGAGATGGCGCTGGGAAACTTACAGTGCAACGTAATGGTGAAAGCCATCGAGCTGTGAGAGAAGGTGTTCAGGTCATTCAGCCATTTCCATCACGGAATCCAAATCCCCGATATTCTTCTGTTCATGTCGACCCGATCGGCCTTATCCAGCCACGCCTGGAGTAATCCTTCAGCTGACCTGTTGGCCATTATGAGGGGGATAGCTGAGGGCCATCCCAAGCTTCACCCCCGAGAGCAGGTGGCCTCATCCTTGGTATGATCCCCTTCTCCGAAGCCCCAATATAACCCTCGCCCGGTGCTGCTGCATTGCCCCTTTAAGAGGCATGCACCTTCACGATCTGCAGCAGCCCACGTATTCCCGTCCCTAAATGCCCCCCACCAAATTCAACCTGTGAAAAGGGGGCAGCAGCCCTGCGTGGTTTAATTCATGGGATTTCGTTGAAGCCAAAAGGGTAGACTGAGCAATCAGAGGCTCCCAGTCAGGAGCCACAGCCAATGGGAGTGCAGCTTGGAGATGGGGGCTACAGCAGGATTCTCCAATCCTGTGGCCCTTCTGGAGACCGTAACTTTACCTTAAATTATCTTATAATTCCTGTGGAAGACAGCTGCAAGGTGGTGCTGCAAGAACCGTCTCTGAATACTTTTGCTGGATTCCCTCTACCTTGTAGGGTAGATCTTTTTTATAATTCATACCAGGGATGTGGGCATCACTAGCAAGGCCAAGATTTATTTCGCAATTACCCTTGAAAAGGTGGTGATGGGCCGTTCTCTCTTGAATGTCTGCTGCCCAGGTGGTGAAGGAGGGAGTTCCGGAAGTTTGACCCAGTGACACTGAAGGAATGGTGATCTCTCGCTAGGTCGGGATGGGTCTGTGGCTTTGAGGGGAGCTTGCAGGTGGCTGTGTTCCTATGTGTCTGCTGCCCTCCTTGGAGGTAGAGGTCACAGGGTTTGGGAGGTGCTGTCGATGGAGCCTTGGCGAGATGCTGCAGTGCGTCTTGTAGACGGTACACACACTGCTGCTACTGGGCGTCGGTGGTGGAGGGAGTGAATGTTCAGGGTAAGAGATGGGCTGCTAATCAAGCTTAAATTAGCTGCAATTTTTCCTACATTAGAAGGGGAGACAGCAGTGGTATTGTCACTGAACACTGGACTGGCAATCCATGGTAATTGAATTTGAATTCAAGTTTTTAAAAAAAGGTCTGGAATTAAAGGTCTAATGATGACCATGAAACCATTGTTGTAAAAACCCATCTGGTTCACTAAGGCCCTTTAGGGGAGGAAATCTGCCATCCTTACCTGGTCTGGCCTACATGTGACTCCAGACCCACAGCAATGTGGTTGACTCTTAAATGCCCCTTGAATAAGAGCAATTAGGGCTGGGCAATAAATGCTGACCTAGCCAGCGACGCCCACATCCCCATGAACAAATTTTTTAAAAGAGTGACTGTGTTTCAAAAGTGCTTAACTGGCTGGAAAATGTGTTGTGGGGGTTGGCGGGGAGAGGGGGGGTTCCTGAAATTATGCAGGGCGCTATATAACTGAAGTTCTTCCTTTCTTTGTATCCTGGGCACCGACATCAGGAAGACTCACCTTCAGCCCTGCAACCCTCGCTCCACCTCTCCCACTGCATCCCTGCATCCAAGGCCTTTGTTTGTCACAACCAGTTCTAATATTTGAAATGTTCTCTCACACTCCACAACCTCCAAACCAAAATCCTACAGCCCATACTCAGTCCCACGCCAAGTCCGGCTCATACATCCTCCAAATCTTTGATGACCCATGCTGGTTCTCCATCACACGTGTACCTATTCTCAGTCGTCAGGGGTCATTTTCACCTTCAACACTTCGACTATGAAGTAGATCCCTCTGCCAACTCCCTCCCGCACCAATTTCTGATATATCTGACTAGGTATTGTCACTCATGTGGAAGAGAGATGATGGGAGGCCACTGAGGGATGTATAAACAGGGAATATTGATGTGCGATGGACAATTCTTTTTGCAAAGCATCTTTAAGACGGTAAGTAAGTCATGAATGACTCCACGAAACAATTTTGTTTCCTGTGCATAATTGTCCGGTTATTGATATGAGTCTTTGCAGCCAGTGCCTTGAGGTTGTCGCTGAATTTAAGAGACGGTATTTATTGGTTTCATCTGGTTTATTTGACGGACCCAGCATTGGTCAGGCTACATGTTCGATCCAGTGTGACTCTTCCATCGGTACACACTGCAATTCAGTGCTCAGTCTCCATCTCTCAAAATGGATTTCCCCAATGTGGCCCATGGCAGAATTCCATCAGAATATGTGGCACATGGAAATGACAGTGTTGGAACCAGTCAGGTCTTGTATGCACGTTACACAAGTAGATTTAAGGTAAGGGGCAGGTGGTTTAGAGGGGATTTGAGGAAAATCTTTTTCACCCAGAGGGTGGTTGGAATCTGGAACACACTGCCTGAGGGGGTGATAGAGGCAGGAACCCTCACAACATTCAAGAAGTATTTAGATGAGAACTTGAAAAGCCATAGCATACAGGGCTACGGGCCAATTGATGGCCGACACAGACACGATGGGCCGAAGGGCCTGTTTCTGTGTTGTATAACTCTATGACTCTTTGGCCCATAACCTCTGAACTCTGGAGTATCATACCTGGGGGCTACCCCAAAGACGCACTGGGAGACCCCCCACAGAAATTCACAGGTAAGGATTGCCTGACAGTTGCCCGGGAAGTTCAAACTCCTGTTGTTAGTAGAATTAAAACCGCTTCTAATTGCAGAGTATCTACAGTACTGATCCCTCCCTGACCCCCCACAGCATCGCCCCAACCCCTCCCACCCTCCTTGGGACCCACAGATGACACCCCCACTCCCCCAACCCCACTTGGCACCCCTGACCACCCATGTGACTCCGCTCGCCACCCAAACCACCCCCCACAGGACCCCTCAACTACATCCCCATGTCCCTCGACTGCCCTCCCTGCCCACAACTATATCCCCATCCCCCGACACCCCTCCCCAGCCCCCAACTACACTTCCACCCTTCTGACTACCTGCAACCCCTGACTACCCTGCCCAACCTCCACTGACCACCCAGCTCCCCCGCCACTGACCAATCCCCCCTGGCACTGACTACTCCATCAATGACCCAAGCAACCCACTGAACACCCCCACTGACCAGACCCTCACTGACCACCCGACCACCCCCCATGACCAGCCAATCCACCTCCACAGGCCACCCAGCCTCCAGTGATCATCCGACCCCCCTCACTGACCACCCCATCCCACTGACCACCTCCCCACTGACCACCTCTCACTGACCACACCCCCACTGACCACCTCCCCACTGACCACCTCCCCACTGACCACCTCTCACAGACCACACCCCCACTGACCAAACCCCACTGACCACACCCCAACAACCCCACTGACCAGCACGCTGAACACCCACACCTCCCCACTCAACCTCTCCGCTGACCATGCCCCAATTGACCACCCCCCACTGACCACCCAACCCCCCACTGACTATCCCCCTACTGATTGCCTGACCTCCTCCACTGACTATCCCCTCATTGACCATCTGACCCCCCCTACTGACCTCCTGATGCCCCACTGACATCCTGACCCCCCCTCAATTGACCATGAATCCCCACTGACCACCCCCCCGATCACCCAAACCCCCCCATTGACCATCCCCCCACAGACCACCCAACCCTCCCAATGACCAGCCACCCAACACCCCTATTGATCACACCCCAACTGACCACCCTCCCTGACCACCCAGCTTGTCCAGTGACCACCACCCCCACTGACCACAAGGCCTTCCCACTGACCACCCGACACCCCCCCGCCGCTGACCACCCAATCCCCACACATCGACCACCGCTCCCCACTGACCATCCCCCTCCCGACCCCCTCTCCCACTGACCAGCCAACCACCTGCACCTCCCCCCACTCCACCCCAAAACCCCCAACACCCAACACCCACTATCCTACCCACTTACCTTACTCACTAACATCCTCTGTGGCTTCTCAAAGGGGCTGGGCCTTTAAAACCCGCCTGCTTTACGGCAGCTAGCACTGTAAAAAAGGGGCATGTCTCCCTTGCCTTCGATTCAGCCACCCTGGACACAAGGCCTGGAGAACCCACTGCACTGCCTTGTTCTCACCTGGCCTGAGTTAGGAGGCTTCGGCAGCACATATACTAAAATTGGAACGATACAGAGAAGATTAGCATGGCCCCTGCGCAAGGATGACACGCAAATTCGTGGCCTGAGTTAGGAGGTTGGGTGAGGAAGGTGCGGCTGCATTTCAGGGTAAATAACTTGGAGCGGAGTGGCAATCCGACTGTGATCCAACGGAAGTTACGACCCTCACCCACCCCTGTATGTGGCCTGAGGGTCTCACCATGAGGAGTGTCCCCCTGCCGTCCAGCACTGTACAGCAGTGTAATGCAAGGGGTGTAACAATATTGAACTCATGCGACTTAAATGCTTTATTCATGCTCCTCGCATCTTTGTTTCCTCGGAGACAGATTGAGAAGACACTTGGTAAGACGAGGCTGAAAAAGATCTGCTAAATTGCTTTATTTCACAGTGAGTATGAATACAGGGAATCAATTCGGATCAGAGTCACTTGGTTCGATCGGTCTACCTTGTCTGCACACAGTAGTAAAAAAATAACAAACTCGCCATGGTTCCCCACATCAATGGGCCATCTTAGTTAGTGAAAACAAATGGATTTTGAACGATTCCCCTGTGTCTAACCCTCTGGCAGCCTTTGGTGGATCTCATTTCCCCATAACAATCTGTTAAAAACTTGCAAAGTGTTTCTGCCTCTGTTTGCCTATTGGTTTGTGCGAACGCAATTTGCTTTTTAAGATGCAGACATTTTAAAGCTGGTTTTTCTCTTCCTACACCCTGTCCTGTGGAAAAAAATGCTCCAAGTAAATCTCAACATGTGACAGGTAGATTTTGGAAAGCTGGAGCTAAGGCAAACTTCCTCCAGAATTCCAAAAGTCAGGGACTTACTGGGCTGACTGGATGTGGAGCTGAGGGCATGAGGAGTGGGACAAGCCCTTTGTTTGAGTAATGGAGGGTGTGTTGCAGGTTGGATGGACCATGAAAAATCGGGGACAATTACTACGTCCGTCGGCTTAATTGCCCTCTTAATTGTCGGCGGGCGTGCTTCTGGCTTAGCACGTGCCCGCCAACCGAAATATCGGGCCAGTGCCGGATGATGTTGGGACGCTCGCCCGACGTCATCTCGTGTTATTTTACGCTCAAGTGGGCCAGGTGCTCACCCGCACGCCAACCCGAAAATTCTGCCCAGTCCAACACTCCAATGCCCGAGCAGAGGGGTAAATGCCAATAATGCTGGTGCACAGACACACTCTAATATAGTCAAAATGCACTCTTTTGTGGATACAAACACATGGAAACGCACACACACATAGAGGTGCATACAACTGTGCTCACAGACATAGATACACACAGTGTCAATCAGGGACTGTGGAGATTATCTAAAGCAAGAGATTCTTCATCACCTCCAATGCGCCAACTCAGCCGATTGAGGAAAAGAGTATTTAAGTACCAGGACCTCAAACCCGGGACTAAGATCATGGTCTACCAGGCATCAGTGATCCCCATGCCCCCATGCGTCTCGGAGACTTGGACAAACCCCAGCAGTCACGTCAAAGCAGTGGAGTTGTACAGCCAGTGGTGCTTTCGCAAGGTCTTCCAAATCCAGCGGTAAGAAAGGTGGTCTAATAACAGTGTCCTCTCCCAAGCCAACACGCCTAGCATCGAGGTGCCAATCACTCCAAACCAGGTCTGCTGGGCAGGACCTGTCATTTGTGTGCCCGACACCAGGGCGCTCGCTCTACTCGGTGCTCGGTTGCAGCAGGAGGCTCCCGGGAGCAGAGCGGGAACGCTTTAGGGATGTCCTCAAAGCATCCCTGAAGAGATTAAATACCCCCGCTGACTCATGGGAGACCCTGGCTTGTGACCGACCAAAATGGAGAAGATTCATTCGGGAAGGCACCGAACACATTGAGAGACCTCGTTGGTTAGTGCAGAGGTGAAGTCAAGATGTTGGAGAGGGCGCACAAACCTTCAAACCAACCCGTCTACCCAACCCTTCAAGCACCACCTGCCCCACATGTGGCGGAGTCTGTAGATTATGCATTGGATTTATCGGCCACCTCAGAACCCATCAAACTGGAGTGGAAGGAAGTCATCCCCGATCCCGAGGGACTGTCTAAGAGGAAGAAGAGAAGGTCTAAAGTAAGACCATAAAATTTGTAATGTTCCTCAAAACCCTCCCATTTGAATGTGCCTTTGGATTCCCATCCTACTGTACTCGGTGTTGCCCTGACTCCTCATCGTAACCTGCTCTGGGACATCTTTCTGCACTAGGCCACTGTCTCAGTGGAAGTAACTGTCCCTCGACGGGGACACGAATACATTTTACATCTCTGTTAAAGTACCATTCAGTATTTAGGTGAGACGTAGATACCATCTGTGGAAAATCAATCATTGTGACATGATCTTCATCATCCGACATTAAATTGAATTCATTGAAGTCACCATGAATTAAACCATGATTAGCAAGTTTCACAATAAGGTCCATTAATTCGCTAGAGGTTGCTGCAGGATTATCAAGCTGATGAACTTGTGTCACCACGTATTCAGGATAAGTGGCAAGAGAAGGCAGCAGAAAGGAAATCATTGAGATGAGGCTGATGGGGAAATTCAGAAATTCATGAAGGAAAATAAAAGTAGAGGGGTTCCAATAAACCTGGAGTTGCAGGGTGGAGCCTCCTCTCTGAGTCTGTCACAACCACTTCCTTTAAATGGGCAACAGCCTCCCTGCCACTGAATCACTGAATTGAGAAGTGGGGCCCACAACAATGACAACGAATGAAGATCACAGAGAAATTGAACTGATGGATGAAGATAAGAGAGTCTCATTTTGAGTGCAACTGGGACCTTGCACAAGAAATGCAGTTATGTTTTGAGGGGCAATGATGGTGTAGTGGTAATGTGACTGGACTAGTAATCCAGGAGACCCAGCCTAATACCCTGTGGAAATGGGGTCAAGCCCCAACACAGTAGCTGGTGGAATTTAAAATTAAATTCGTGCAAAAAAAATAAAAAAACCTGAATTCAAAGTTAAAGCATAAAATTATCACTGATTGCTGTGAAAATCCCTCTGGTTCACTAATGTCCTTTGAGGGAAGGAAATCTGCCGTCCTTACCTGGTCTGGCCTACATGTGACTCCAGACCCACATCAACGTGGTTGACCCTTAACCCTGCCCTCCGAAATAGCTGTGCAAGGTCACTCAGCTCAAGAGGCAATTAGGGATGGGTGACAAATGCTGGCCTTACCCATGACCCTAACATCCTGTAAGTTTATGGAGAGTAGAATGTGGGAGAGCAGCCAGGAGCACACGTCTCTGTTAAAATTAATTTTCAAAATCACAAATGTAAAACCTCGCAAAAGCTAGCACAATCGGGCAGTAGGATATAATGGAATTGTTTCCTTCCATTAAGATGTGTCCCTTGTTGCTTTGAAGACTGGTGACCTAGTGCAGTTTTACTAATAAAGTTGAAAACGCATTTGTTGACAGAACAAACATTTAAATAAGTGCCCAGACCTGCAGCTGTGAGTAACCTAATTTAAAATCACATTTTAAAAAGACTATACTGAACCATATATTAGTTTCATTGGTCAGTTTCCCAGTAAGTTAAATATTTTTGCTATGGAAAAACAGTTGAGACAAACTGACTAATGTCTGTGCACCCAACTGAATAAACACAATTTAAAGGGCCTTCATAACCAATGCCATTAGCCAAAACTCGCAATGCTGACTTGCTGGGTGGGAGCAGTTCTGTGGTCGGTGTCAGATTCGGGCGAATTGGTTCTCAAGCAAGCATAAGAAAGCTCGAACGTAACTGTCTGTAGCTCCTTTTTAAAACCCCCCCGATCTTCAGCGCTGGTTCAGAATTTCCTCCCAAATCGCCTTTTTCAGATTCCGGATCGCAACAACAGCGCATCAGTAGGGAGACTGAGTCTGGTTAAAGACATTTAGCAAAATTTCTGAGGGAGACTCACGGCAATAGAACAACAACAACAACAACTTATATTTATATAGCACCTTTCATGTAGTCGAACGTCCCAAGGCCTTCACAGGAGCATTATAAAACAAAGTTTCACTCTGAGCCACATAAGGAGATACTCAGTCAGGTGACCAAAAGCTTGGTCAAAGAGGTAGGTTTTAAGGAGCGTCTTAAAGGAGGAAAGTGAGGTAGAGAGGCGGAGAGAAGTAGGGAGGGAATTCCAGAGTTTGCAGCCCAGGCAGCTGAAAACTCGGCCTCCAATGGTGGAGTGATTAAAATCAAGGATGTTCAAGAAGCCAGAGTTAGGGAGGAGGTTTGTGAGACTGGAGGCGATCACAGGGATAGGGACATAGGTGAGGCCATTGGAGAGATTTGAAAACAAGGATGAGAATTTTAAAATCAAGACTTTGCTTGACTGGGAGCCAACGTAAGCCAACGAGCGCAGGGGTGATAGGTGAACGGGGGCTGGTGTGAGTTAAGACATGGGCAGCAGAGTTTTGGATGACCTCAAGTTTATGGAGAGTGGAATGTGAGAGACAAGTCAGGAGGGTATTGGAACAGGTGAGTCTAGAGGTAACAAGGGGTTTCAGCAGCAGGTGAGCTGAGACAGGGATAAAGTCGGGTGATGTTACAGAGGGGGAAAGGCGTTCTTAGTGATGGTCTGAAGGTGAGGTCAGAAGCTCATCTTGGGGTCAAATGTTTTGAACAGACTGGCTCAATCTCAGACAGTTGCCAGGGAGAGGGATGATGTCAGTCGCAGTAGGGAACAGAGTGGAGACATTAAACCAAAGTTCCGTCTGTCCTCTTAGAGGCTCATATCCTATCCCATGGCTCTATTTGGAAGAAGAGCAGGGGAATTATCTTCCGATCCCTGGTCAATATTTATCCCTCAACCTTCATCACATTGCTACCCCTGGGAAGCTTGGCTGTGCACGAATTGGCTGCTGTGTTCCCTACGTGACAAGAGTGGCGGCACTTCGGAAAAAAAAATAAATGGTGCTTCGTTGGCTGCGCGGCGGGTCGGGGAGGGTCACCCCTGAGGCTGTGACGGGGCGCTATAGAAATGCAAGTCCTTCCCTTCTTCCCAGTTGACCTCCCGCAACTCTGCGGGCTCCTGATTGCTTCCACAGTGACCCCTCTGTGGAAATGGGATGAGCCAGCCAAAAGCACTGTTTGTGCTCCATACCCTGGCTCACATTATAAGGGGACTGGCATGAATTGGGCACAGGAGGGGATGTTAGGGGACTGGCATGAATTGGGCACAGGAGGGGATGTTAGGGGACTGGCATGAATTGGGCACAGGAGGGGATGTTAGGGGACTGGCATGAATTGGGCACAGGAGGGGATGTTAGGGGACTGGCATGAATTGGGCACAGGAGGGGATGTTAGGGGACTGGCATGAATTGGGCACAGGAGGGGATGTTAGGGGACTGGCATGAATTGGGCACAGGAGGGGATGTTGGGGGTGGGGAGTGGGGAGATAACTAGCAGAGAAAATTTTACAGCTGGATTCAAAAGTGATGTAAAATCTGCAATGTGTGTGTGTGTGTGTGTGAGGAGGGGGTGGGAAGGAGTGGGTGCATTGGTATCATGACCACCTCCCCCCCCCTTTAAATAGTAGCAAATCATTTAATCCTTTGCCAGCCCAATATGTCAGGGTTTTGGGAGCCAGAACATGTTGTCTGGTGCAATGTGAGTGTGGTCTGTGATGCTGAGCCTCGGGTCTGCAGTAGATCCAGAGTCTGCAGCAATATTGCATTTAGACAGAGAGTGGAGCGATAGTTACAACAGATACAACTTCCTCCTGACTCCGGGCGGGCTGTGCTTTGGGTGTGTGCTCGCTTTTGAAGTGTGATTCATTGAGCTCTAAGCTGCTCAGTGGGGGGCACCCAGCTCTGGGCAGGTTGCAGAGGGATTTCAGCTCTGGGCTCCTGGCATTTCTCCCTCCTCCGATGCTCCTCTCGGAGGCTGTTGTGATCGAGTGTAACTCCAGCCGCTGTTGGACCCGCTTGGATCTGTTGCACCGAGAGCCACGATGAGCTGCTGGCCGCTTCTGCCTCTCCTGGCCAGCGTGGTGTCCATCGCAGGCACCTGGACAGTGTAAGCAATCCATTTCTTCTCATTTTGACCTGTCCACTTGGAGCTCAGTCACTCTGACAGCTCCCTCGCTGACCCCCACCCTCTCTCTCTCTCTCTCTCTTTTTCTCACACTGCACTTTTTTAAACTGTTGAAAACAAAGTTTCTCCTCTGCTTCTGGGGGGCCTTTGCGTTTCCACAACTTTCTCCTCTCTGCAAAACTCCATTCTTGGAGCGATTTCTGGGACTCCACTTCACAGTGCTCATCTCACTCAAACTTTAAAAAACTTTTATCTCCCAGAGAGAGGGTGGGTGGGTGGGTGGGGGAACCAAACTCAGCAGCTTTAATGTTATTTTTTTGCTTCTCAATGACTTCAGAGACTTTAATAGATGAATAGATTAAATTATGCAGTTGAATTTGAGGTTGAGAATTGTGCATTCAGCTGTTGTTATCCTCTAACTGAAAGGGAACCTCCACCCCTGACTAACTTCCTGGTCTTATTTAGGAGAGTTGCTGACCATTAGGTCCTGGAATTCAGACCACCCTGATTTTGCTGGGGAATCCATCCCCTTGAAACTCAGCAAAAACTGGTGTACAGTCCCAAACAAACAACCATCCAAGTAACGACGAAGCCTATATTTACTGACAGGCATGTGTGTGGGGTTCATGATCCAGTTTTCCACACCCTCTTGCCGGCGTGAGATTAGTGGGAATGCCTGGTTATCTCTGGGAGTTCACTCCTGCCGATTCGAGTGCACACAGGAAGGTGTTGGCTGTGGCTCAGTTCATAGCACCCTCGCCTTTGAATCAGAGGGTTGTGGGTTCGTGTCCCACTCCCGGAAAACCAAGAACTGTGATTGTACTCGAAAGAGTTGCAATCTGTGACTGTTGATAACTCGAAAGAGTTTCGAGCGCACACAGGGTTAAAATGGGACATGCTGGAGCTTCTGCTGTACGCGTTGATCCCACAATATGTCACTTAAAGGCCTTGATTGTTAGCCAATGTTCTTTGGACAGGGAGCCCACCTCACAAATCATTCCAAGTGTTTCGAAAGGGGCGAACAAAGGAGTCAAGCCATATCCCGTTCAACTCTGAGCACTTTTGCCAGCTATCTACTTTGCGGGCAAAAATGTGCGGCTGTGAAACGAATCCTTCTTGTTCTGGGCTGGTGGCACTGAAGTCTGCAGCTCTATGGTGGTTGTATTGCGACCATGTAACAGGCTGAAGCCAGCACCAATGTCTGGCTGTAGCAGATAGCCAACTCAGAGACAAGTGACTTTATAATTCCATGATGAGAGCTGGAGTAAGGGCAAGTGCTTCTGTTTTGGTTTGAGAGCCAAGCCTGTATTTACAGTAAATCTGCTGCTTGTACCCAGTGATTAGCTGGGTGATGTTCAACGATCGAGATGCCACGGGTGCTGGGAAATGGAAATAAAGCCAGAAAATGCTGGAAAAATGCAGCAGGCCTGGCAGAGAGGAGCAGAGCTAACGTTTCGAGTCCGTAAGACTCTTCTTCAGAGTTCTTCTCTCTTCTCTCTGCAGAGAGAAGAGAGAAGAACTCTGAAGAAGAGTCTTACGGACTCGAAACGTTAGCTCTGCTCCTCTCTCCACCGATGCTGCCAGACCTGCTGAGCTTCTCCAGCATTTTCTGCTTTTATTATGGCTGACAGTGTGCGCCAGAGCCTAGGTACAATGTGCCCTCTTCCCTCTATCGAAGGCTATATAGGTGCTGCATTCCGGTAAGCAGGAGTACACTGCTTGACCTCTGTGTCTGCTACATTTATCCACACATCTGGTCCTCTCCAGCTCACAGGGGAGCAGGAGGTCCACTTACCCAAAGAGGCCAGTGGCATTGAACCCAAGGAAATACCTACCAGAAAAAGCTCAAAACAAACCATTTCACCAAATAAGCTGGGAAGAGGGGATTTTGTCGGATACATTTTTCACAGAGACAACGTCCCTTTAAAATTGCTCTGCCAGTGTATAAATGCATTCCCCGAGGGATGTCCTACTACAGGTTGGGCTCTTGGAGAAGGGGAGACCGGGAGTAAGTATAAGCTGACTCACTGGACAGGAAAGCCACAGGATGAGTTGGAAAGCGGGTTATACACGCCATCTGTTATTGAGCTCGATGAAGAGTAAAATTGAATGAAGTACCAAACCACTGTTGTATCTGAAGCTGTCTGCTTCCTGAGGGATGGGTTAGGTTATAAACCTCCCTGTGACATTACTCCAGAGGAGCATATCTCTCCATTAGGAGCACTGACTCGTGATTTCCAATTGGCTCCTAGGACTTCAGTGACTCGTTTATTGGATGGCTTAAGAGAACATCCTGGAAGCAGAAAGCAATAAGCCCAGGATAGAAAGTGGGGAATTCCTAGGGAATGTTCATGTGAATCCCCGTTGGGGACAGTGTGCTAACGAGTTGACCCTCTTCTCATTTCTCGCACACTGTTGCTTTGAGGGAGCTCAATGAATGTCTTGGCCGTGTCAACTGCTCTCAGACAAACCTCTCACTCACGGCCTCCCCTCCCCTGTAGTTGACCTTAGAACATCAGCAAAGTTTCCAATTGCAGCAACAGCGGTTGAAATCTCTTCGGCAAAGAGAAAAATATATAAATTGGAGTAAGTGAATCTTCCAAACCCACGGCCTGTACCAACGAGAAGGACACAGGCAGCAACTGGGTGGCAGTACCACCACCTGCAAGTTCCCCCCCCCCCCAAGCCACTCGCCATCCTGACTTGGAAATATATCGGCCGCTCCTTCACTGTCGCTGGGTCAAAATTCTGGAACCCCCCCCTCCCTAACAGCACCGTGGGTGTACCTACACCTCAGGGGCTGCAGAAGTTCAAGATGGTGGCTCACCACCACCTCCCCAAGAGCAACTGGAGATGGGCAAAAAATGCTGACTTTGCCAGTGCCGCCCACATCCCCTGAAAGAGTAAAACAAACCAGTTCAAGGGATCACTTCAGACCTTGTGAGCACAGTCCCTTCAAAGTAATCCCTCCCTTTTGGAATGTACTGAAGCAAAGATTAATTCATTTAATTGCATGAGCCCTAAGTATGCTGACAGATGCTGTCGGACTCTTCACTCCAGTTCCTCTGATTCAGGCTGCAAAGACCTGTGAGTGGTCCAGTCATAGGGAAGTGGAAAGCTTTGTGCTGGATCCTAGGCCTGTGCCAAGCTAGCTGACCATCACTATGGTAATGTTAAGGGTGTTATGGGTGCCCCTGGGTAGGTCAGGTTAAAAAAAAAATCAGCCAAAGTCCATACTCCTGGTCATTATCAGATGAATGTTGCTGGAAGTAGAGGGGATGTGAGATGTGATCGGGGGTCTTAGTTAGTAGCGCTCTTGCCTCAGAGTCAGAAGGTCAAGGGATCATGTTCCCTCCAGAGGCTTGAGCATAAAATGCTCCAGTGCAGTTCTGAGGGGGTGCTGCACTCTTTGGAGGTGCTGACTTTCAGGTAATAAACCAAGATCTTGCCTGCTCTCTCAGGTGAATGCAAAAGATCCCATGAAGAAGAGTAGGGGAGTTATTACTGGTGCCCTGGCCAATATTTAGCCCTCGATCGACATCACGAAATCAGGCTGTCTGGTCATTATCAACATTGTTGTCTATGGGAGCTTGCTGTGCACAAATTGGCTGCCACATTTCCTACATTACGACAGTGACAACACTTAAAAAAAAAGGTACTTCATTGGCTTGCCTAGGCTTTGGGAGGTCTGGAGGTTGCTAAAGGTGTTGTATAAGTGCAGGTCTTTTATGAAATGAGGGCAGAGTTTGCCCTTCTGAAGGGCCCAAGAGTCGGAACGCCCGCCAACGCTGTCCGGGCTCACTCATGAAGAGAGGCCACACGGTTAAGATACTGCGAGCAACTGTTGCCCACAGAAAATGTATGCCAACATGGGTCAGTGACTTCAGAAGAGGGAGGATAAAACAATAAGGCTGTGGTGGTGGGTTGGGGAGGAGGGGGGTGGGTTGGAGGGGGTAGTGCAGTGATGGTGGAATCAGGCTGTACCTAAGAAACATAAAGAAATGCAGGTACCGGATCCCGTATCCGGGAAGCTCGGGACTAGACGTGGGCCGGATTTGGGGATTCTATGGATTTGGGGGTCCTGGGCCTAGCATGTGCTAACGACACATAAAATAAAGTATGAAAATAAGAGTAAAAGTGTTTTATTCAAATTGCTAACCAGGACGCCGGCTTTAAGTGTCGCTGGTTTTCGGGTCCTCCTGGATTTTGGGATGCCAGGTACCGGGTACATGGAACCAAAATGATAGAGGCCCAGCGGTGCGAACTGCCATTCAGCAGGAGGGAGATGGAGGCCAATGCTAGGCCGGGGTGGTACTCAGGTCCCCTGGCCACTGTCCAATGGCAGACAGTGATGGAGGCCTGGGCCACAGGATGTGTACTGGTTGTCACGGCAACCACGTCACAAGGCCAATAGAACAGGAAACACGTACTTCTCAAAGGAAAAAAAAAATCGATGGTGCTGTATACCCTTCAGTCTTCAGAATCGCAAATTATCAGACCGAACAATAATTCTGACACAGCCAAAGACTTTAAGACTCATGTAACACAGCGGTGTCGCGATTTTAAGGGTCATTGGAAAAGGAACCACAGGTAAGATGAGAATTTCGTTGCACTCAGCCAGTTGTTGGGATGAGGTAAGACAAACTGGAAAATGTAAAACGCAAACGTCAAAAATAGGCTGGTAACAACCAAAGAGGGGTAAAAGGAGCCGGGGTACAGTTTGCAGGCGCGTGGCAGCACAGACATTGTGATCGGGAACGCGCTGCCTGAAAGCAGATTCAATAGTGACCTTCAGAAGGGGAATTGGATAAATCCTAAAGGGAAAAGATTTACAGGGCTGTGTAGAAAGAGCAGGGAACTGGGCTAATTGGATAGCTCCATCGGAGAGCCGGCACAGATACGATGGGCCAAATGGTCCCCTTCTGCGCCGTATCATTCTATGTGAGGGTGGCGTCACTGTTGATGCTGATGTGGTTGGTTCAGTACGTAATAAATGTCCGACCACTGTTTCTTCTCTCTGCCAAAGGATAATGGAATGCTGGTGAACCTGGGGGACAGGACTGGCTCGGTAACATATCATGTCAGGTTTTATACAGCACCTATAAACAGTCTTGATGGAACCTGCGCCTCAACATTCCAGAGGATGCATAATTAAAATAGCTCTTTAATTATCGAAAACCAATTTGCATAAAGCGGTGGTGCTGAGAACTGGCTTCAGGAAGTATTTATGTCCTCATTCCATTCACATATGGTCCCAAGTAATGTACTGCTCCTTATAGGCCCCTGTGCACAGCCTGCCTGCCTGTGGCCTAACTGGGACTCACTGGGTTTCACTCTTCACTTCCCTTGCTTTCAATCAAAGTGGAGAAATATTTCTGTCAGTAACTAGGGTTGCTAACTCTGATTAAATGTATTCCTGGAGGTTTCATCCCATGATCTGCCCCCACACTCCAGCCATTAGTCGGCCAACACACCCATCCTTGTGATGTACTGCCCTCCTACGCCAATTGGATAGCAGAAAGACTTATTACCCAATTGGATGATGCTTGACTGTCAGCCAATCAGCCTTCCCCCACCCCCATTTTCAATACCTTTATATCTGGCAGAGAGAAACGTTCAACGAAAATGACAGAAAAAAACATTTTTCTCCAGTGTTGCCCACACAGCAGTGTCCTGGAGATTGATCCTCAATTCCTGGAGTCTCCAGGCTGATCCTAGAGGGTTGCATGGGAACCCTAATGGTAACCTCCAAGCAGCAAGTGAATATTTTTAGATTCTTATGCTTGTGGTCTCACGCTCCACCACCTCTCCCTGCCCCCGTTCCTTTTGTACATTCCTCTGTGGCCTCGCACTCCATCCCCTCTCGTGCATTCCTCTCCGGGCCACCATTGGGGGGGGCCTTGTCTAGGCCCCACACTCTGGAATTCCCTCCCCTAAATCTCTGAAATTCATTCCCCCATGTTCCGCCCCACCTTTCTGAGAGGCACTTTAAAACCTATTCTTAGGGAAAGTTCAGCGACCGACCCCCACCCCCCCCCCCACCTCCACCATTGGTCCATTGTCAGAACTGTGGGCAGAAAGTCAGTGAGTAACACGATGTAAATATTGACAGTGGTGTGAGCTCTGACACAGTAAAAAAAATCTTGTGTGTTGGGCAATGTGGGTGGCATTGATGTGGAATTGTCACTGTGGGAAAGGAGCCCATTAAAAAAAAAACTCTGCAGTTCGTGGGCTCTGTCCCTTTAAGAAAGCAACCATTTTGTTTTCCTCAAGTATCTCACACACAGACAAAGTGGAAAAGATCGTGGTGCCAACCTTTTCTGCATTCTCCTTTTCTGCTTTCCTTCATTGCGTCCAGCCCAGGCTATAAACTTTCTATGATTCTATCTCCAGCGTCCTTTGCTGCCTAACGTTTCATTCTTTGTCTCCCTCTCTAGTCAGAATGCAGCGACTTGGCTGCGAGAGGCGTGGGTCAGAAGGTTAACTGTTCATGTTACAAAAACACTGGCTGGATGAGGACCAGCTCGCTCCGGGTTGGCCAATTCCTTTCGCTCACACGTTATAACAGATTCCTATTTGTTCTCGTTCATCACCCAAGTGAGGCCTACAAAGGCCTAAAGCGAGGAGGCGCGGACTCCGGCCGGGATGTTCCGGCCCCGTCGGGGGCGGGACTCACCGTGGGCGAGGCGGCGCCCCCAGCCGGAAGCCCGTTGGTGGGACCGGGAGATCCCCGGCGGCGGGCGGGTGCGGAAAGTCCCGCCCCCCCCCCCCCCCCCGTGCCCGTTAACACCGAGCTGTGGTCGCCAACCCTCCGAGGTGACCCTGGGCCGGGGTTTTACGGTCCTGCCGTGATGTGTCTCCCCCCCACCCCGCCGGACGCGGCGACCCGTTTAAATCTCCGTTCAGTTCGGCGGGTCCGTAATATCCCTCCCGGCGGGAGGCACCGTGAAATCCTGGCCCTGGAGTCTCCCGGGATTAAAGACCAACCCGCAGGGCACCGCTGAGGGAGAACAAAAGTAGAGGCAATAAATACGTGGGTTTGCAAGTTATGGGGGAGAGGCCTGTTTGACTGACGGTTAAATAATTGTCCAGTCCATGAATGGAGAGTGTGTTTGCAGGAAGATAATGCCGACGTCTTTGGTGATCAATGGTGGGAGGGCGTGGGCGGGGTAGTCGGCAATTGTGTGTTGATACCGCTAGAGTTAGAGTCATAGTCATGATGGCACAGAAGGAGGCCATTCGGCCCTTTGAGTCCATGCCAGCTTTCTGTAGAGTAATCCAGTCAGCTCCACTCCCCTGCTCTACCCCTGTGTCCCTGCAAGTTTATTTAGCTCAAGTGCCCATCCACTTTCCGTTTGAAATCATTAATCGGCTCTGCTTCCACCACCCTCGTGGGCTGCAAGTTCCAGGTCATTTCCACTCACTGAGTAAAAACGTTTTTCCTCACATCCACTCCCCCCACCCCCCCCCCCAACCGCATCTCTCGCCCAAAACTTTAAATCTATCTCCCCTAGTCCCTGTACGGTCAGCCAATGGGAACAGCTTTTATTTGCCGACCTATAAACCCGCTTTCATCTTGTACGCCTCTGTCAGATCTCCCCTCAAATCTCCTTTGCTCCAAGGAAGACAACCCTAGTTTCTCCCAACCTGCAGTTAAAATCCCTCATCCCTGGAACCATTCTGGCAAACCTCCTCGCGTCCTTTCAAGGACCCTCACGTCCTTCCTAAAGCGCGTTGACCAGGACTGAATCCAGTGCCCTAGTTGTGGCTTAGTCAGAGCTTTATAAAGGTTTGCAACCTCAGTACATGCGGAGTCTAAGTTACACTGTCTGGTGCACCCCAGTCTGTTTTAGCTAAGCCCTGAACTGGATGACTAGTATATGACAGAGAGCTGCATTCTCTCCATTTGTGTTAGTCACCTCATAATATTGCTTACTTAGGGCTTTAATTAATTGTCAACAACAGCAAACATCAGAGGACAAGTTCTTGTCTCACCTCCTACCTCCGCAAATACACTTGCTGTCACAAACTGCGGTAAAATGTAACAAAGCTACTTAGGACTTGTCAGCTCTTGTCTGCCCATTATTGAGGGTGTGCCAGTGAGATATTTGGATGATGGAGGAGAGCGAGGTACGGAGTTATGGGATTGACAGGGGAGAGACAGTCATCTCACCATCGTGGGTGTGTTCATGAATTGGAGCCATTTTGCACTGAAACAGGACACAGAAATTCTGATTTACCTGATTAATGTAGCCAAAATGAAGCCGGTCGTATACACGAGAGAGAAAGAGGAAGAAAAGGAGAAGAGAGACAGGGAACGAGTGAGACGATAGACAAGTGAGAGGCTGAAAGTGAAGAAACGGGCGGGAGCGGCAGTGATAAAAAACAGAAATGGAGGGAGGGAGAGAGAAACAAAGCTGGGGAGGTTAGTGAGACTGAGAAAGAAAGAGAGAAAGACGGATTAAGAAGTAAAAATAGTGGGAAGGGTGGGGGAAATAAGGTGCAAAGATGGACACTCCCTCCAGCAGGGAGAGGGCTGGTTGCTCCCAAAATGTGTTTTTTCACTTGCTCCAGCTTCCAGTTCCTCATTTTCCTAGGAACACCTAGTTGCACGATTTTAAATATTTCCCTATGTACCAATTGCTGTCAAAAGCTAAACACAGCCAGAACAATCCAATAATATTGCATGTGTGGGACCCATTTAAAAGCAACTTTTTTTATTCATTCAGGGGATGTGGGCTTCGCTGGCTGGGCCAGCATTTATTGCCCATCCCTAATTGCCCTTGAGAAGGTGGTGGTGAGCTGCCTTCTTGAACCGCTGCAGTCCATGTGGTGTAGGTACACCCACAGTGCTGTTAGGGAGGGAGTTCCAGGATTGTGACCCAGCGACAGTGAAGGAACGGCCGATATATTTCTGAGTCAGGATGGTGAGTGGCTTGGAGGGGAACTCCCAGGTGTGTCTGCTGCCCTTGTCCTTTCACGTGATAAAGGTTGCGGGTTTGGAAGGTGCTCTTGAAGGAGCTTTGGTGATTTACTTGTGAATGGCACACACTGCTGCCACTGTGTGCTGGTGGTGGAAGGAGTCTATGTTTAAGGTGGTAGATGGGGTGCCAGTCAAGCAGGCTGGTTTGTTCTGGATGGTGTCAAGCTTCTTGCGTGTTGGAGCTGCACTCATCCAGGAAAGTGGAGAGTCTCCCATCACATTCATAAGAACGTAAGAAATAGGAGCTGCGCCATTCAATAAGATCATGGCCTGACATGTATCGATAGTGGACAGGCTACGTGGAGGCAGGAGGTGAACCTCTGGCCTACTCTCATAACCACAGTCTGGCTTAGTTCAGTTTCTGGTCAATGATAACCCCCAGGATGTTGATAGTGGGGGAATTCAGCAATGGTAATGCCATTGAATGTCAAGAGGGGATGGTGAGATTCTCTCTTGTTTGAGATGGTCATTGCCTGGCACTTGGGTGGTGCGTATGTCATTTTCCACTTGTCAGCCCAAGCCTGAATGTTGCCCAAGGCTTGCTGCAAATGGGCATGGGCTGCTTCAGTGTCTGAGGAGTTATGGTATTGGACCTTCAACTTGCATTAATGCAGTGCCTTTAACATCCAAGGGGCTGAGAAAGGAATAGATAGTGCCACTTTCAGAATTGATTATTCAGTCAATTTAAAGTGAGCTATATATAAGTGTTGAGGGAGAGCAGCATTAGAATAGGCACTTGTTCAAAAAGAGAACCAGATGAGCATTCGATTGGGAATGAAAGAGACTGTCAAGTTGCAGTGTATCAAAGTGAACATGGAAGCTTTGTGTAGCTTCACTCACTGTATGTTTCAACGAGGAAGTTCATGGTCACTGCATCAGGAGCAAGAACAAGATATATTTACAGCACATTAATGACTGAATGATATACAGCTAGTTAAACATTACAGAGAGCAGCAGTTTGAACAGATTGCCTCAGGCAAGCATGACAATGAGACATTTCATATCACGAGATAATAAAACATGAAGAAGATCGCTCAGGCCATTTTCTTTCACCCAAATAGAATGACCCACAATTTCTCCTGTTCCATCTAAACCATCGCCAGGAGTATCTCCACTCCCAACAACAATATAGCTTGCATTTATGTAGCGCCCTTAAATGTCTAAAACACTCTGAGGTGCTTAACAGGAGCATTATCAGGCAAACATCGAACACCAAGCCACTTAACAGTTTTCAGTTCGGATTAGAGCATGTTTATAAACAATAACATCGAGATTGAGCAAATGTTGTCATCTGAAACTTTGGTGTTATATTTCTATAGCAAGGAAAATACTTTTATTCCCAACCTTAAACTTTTTGTACTGTAATCGTTTTTTGCAATGTAGGAAACATGGCAGCCAATCTGCGCACAGCAAGCTCCCACAAACAGCGGTGTGATAATGACCAGATAATCTATTTTTAGGTGTTTGGTTGGGTGATTAATATTGGACAGGCCATGGGGGTCTTTTACCACTCCCTGAGCCGGCAGATGTAAGAAATCTCGGTTTATCGGTACCTCAGACAGTGCAGCACTCCCTCAGTACTACACTAGAGGGTCAGGCTAGTTTTTGCGCCCAATTTCCAGCAATGCAACTCGAACCCACAATCTTCTGACTGAGGCGAGAGCATCATTGGCTGAGCCACAGCTGACGTGGCTCCAACCTTTCCATTTCTCTGCACGATGTCTGCTCTGCTGTTTATTTTAATGCATGTAAGAGGCTTATCGCTTAGTAAAAGAGGTTTTTTACTTTTTTGCCTCGTCTCGTGCAGTAGGAACACTGGTTTTAGCACCCTCGCCTTGAAAAACAATGACGTACTTTTTATTAAACAGGATTCCTATGTATAACCTGAAGGGAGACTTTGCCCACACCACACCTGACAGAACACCGCAGCTAACAAAATTGTCCACTCAAAACATAAGAACATAAGAAACAGGGGCAGGAGTAAGCCATTCAGCCCCTCAAACTTGCTGTGCCATTCAATAAGATCATCATTGATCTGCTCAAGGCCTCAATTCCACTTTCTTAAGCCCTGCAACATCCCCTCCCCCCTATAACCCTTGCAACCCTTGTAGATCAAAAACCTGTCTAACTCAGCCTTGAACATATTCAATGATCCAGCCTCCACTCCTCTCTGGGGTAGAGAATTCCAAAGATTAACAATTCTCTGAGAGAAGAAATTCCTCCTTATCTCCACATTAAATGGGAGACCCCTTATTCTGAAAATATGCCCCCTTGTTCTAGATTCCCCCACGAGGCGATACATCCTCTCAGCTTCTACCCTGTCAAACTCCCCCCCCTGCCACAGTCTTATATGTTTCAACAAGATGGCCTCTCATTCATCTAAACTCCAATGGGTTGAGACCTAACCTGCTCAACTTTTCCTCATAACACAACCCCTTCATCCCAGGAATCAGCCAAGTGAACCTTCTCTGAACTCTCTCGAAGGCAAGTATATCCCTCCTTAAATAAGGAGACCAAAACTGTACACAGTACTCTAGGTGTGGCCTCACCAATGTCCTGTTCAGTTGTAGCAAGACTTCCCTACTTTTATACACCACCCCTCTTGCAATAAAGGCCAACATTCCATTCATCCTCTTAACTATTTACGATACCTGAATGCTGACATTTTTGTGATTCATCTACAAGGACACCTCGGTACAGCAGCATTCTGTATTCTCCATTTAAATAATATTCTGCAGTTCTACTCTTCCTACCAGACTGGACAACCTCCACTTACCAGACTTTACTAGATCTGAAATAGCCTGTTCCCTGGTTGGTTCCAGGACATATTGTTCTAAGAATCTGTCCAGAATACACTCCTATGAACTCATCCACAAGGCTTCTTTTGCCAATTTGATTTGTCTAATCTATATGAAGATTGAAATTGCCCATGATTATGGTAGTACCTTTCTTACAACCTCATTATTTCTGGGTTTATACTCTGTCCTACAGTGAAGCTCCTGTTAGGGAGCCTATAAACTACTTTAATCAGTGACTTCCTTCCCTTGCTATTTCTTATCTACATCCAAATTGATCTACATCTTGATCCTTCGAGCCATGACAACTGTTCATTATTGTACTGATCTCATCTTTTATTAGCAGAGCTACCCCACCTCCTTTTCCTTACTTCCTCTCTTTTCAAAATATCAAATAATCTAGAATACTCAGTTCCCAGCCTTGGTCACCTTATGCACCTACAAACATGTGAATTAGGAGCAGGAGTCGGCCACTCGGCCCCTCGAGCCTGCTCCGCCATTCAATAAGATCATGGCTGATCTGATTGTAACCTCAACCCCACAGCCCCGCCTCCCCCGATAACCTTTCACCCCTTTGTTAATCAAGAATCTATATAGCTCTGCCTTAAAAATATTCAAAGACTCTGCTTCCACCGCCTTTTGAGGAAGAGGGTAGAACATCGTCTCTGTAATAACTATTTTATCATACCCACGTATTTATATTTGAGCTATCAATCAATCTGCCTTATTACAAATGCTTCATGCATTCAGATAAAGAGCCTTTAATTCTGTATTATTACCATTTTTCCCTACTTTGACCTATTTGCTGATGCACTCTTATGTTTAGATGCTTTGTCCCTTCCTGTCACACTCTGGTTAACATTACTTGTGTCGCTACCCTGCACTATTGCTTTGTCCTTGCTTGTTAACTTTCTAAATCCCCCCTCATGAGAATCCTCCCCTCAGTATTTAGTTTAAAGGCCTCTCCATGGCCCTGGTTATTCGATTCACCAGGGCACTGGTCCCAGCATGGTTCAAGTGAAGCCTGTCCCAATGGTACACCTCCCTCTTTTCCCAGTACTGGTGCCAGTGCCCCATGGATCAAAACCCATTTCTCCCACACCAATATTTGAGCCACACATTCAACTCCCTGATCTCATTCACCCTATGTCAATTTGCCTGTGGCTCAGGTAGTAATCGCAAGATTATTACCTTTGTGGTCCTGCCTTTTAATTTAACCCCTAGCTGCTCATACTCCCTTAGCAGAACCTCGTTCTTACTCCTACCTATATTACTAGTGCCCATGTGGACCATGACAACTGCATCCTTGCCCTCCCACTCCAAGCTCCCCTCCAGCCCTGAGATGTCCTTAACTCTGACACCGCGCAGGTAACACAGCCTTCAGGATTCTCGTTCTTGGCTGCAGGGAACAGTACCTATCCCCCTAAATATACCTTCCCCTACTACAACTACATTCCTTTTAGCTCCCCAAATTAAATGGCTTGCTGTACTATGTTGCTGTATTATTTGCTCATCCTCCCTGCAGTCCCAGCTCTCATCCACACTAGCTGCAAGAACCTCAAACCTGAACAATTGCAAAGACTGAGGTTCCTCCACTGCTACCATCTGGTTCCCCATACTTGCCTCACTCATAGTCGCACCTTCCTCTCCCTGACCACAGACCACTTTGGAAGTACTTAACCTAATGCCTACCTCCTGCATCAAAGTGTCCAGGTAACTTTCACTCTTCCTGATGCATTTGAGTGTCCGAAGCTCGGACTCATCAGCTCTGAGCCGAAGTTCCTCGAGCTGTAGACACTTACTGCAGATAGAGTTGCCGTGGATAACAATGCTGACCATTAGCGCCCACATGCTACAGCTGCAACACACCACCTGCCCTGTCATCTCTGTGTTATTTGATTTAACTAATTAGGGTTTCAAGTTTTAAAATATCACTCAACGATTATTTGTAGTTATATTAAGTAGTTTAACTTACTAGTTAAGTTGTAAATTTAATACAGTATTTAGTGTGAATATAGTGTCATGTACAGTGTGAATTTAAACTACTATCCCAGGGAAAAGCCAATGGTAAAACTCACCAATCACCTACCTGCTCACCTCTAGTCCTCAGCTGACGAGAGGCCAGTGTAGGTCAGCGAGAACAGGGGTGATGGTGGAGTGGGACTTGGTGGGAGCTTGGCTAAGGGCAGCAGAGTTTCAGATAAGATCAAGTTTATGCAGGATGGAAGCTCAGAAGTGTCTAGGAGCGGTTAAGCTTTAAGGGTACAGGAGCATGTTTGAATGTTTTAACAGCGAATGGGCTGAGATGGAGACAGACTATATTACAGGAGTTGAAGTTGGTGGTTGTGGTGATGGAGAGGATATGGTGTTGGAACTTGCATTGATACTCAATGTTCCAAAGCGCTTCACAGCCAGTCAGTTATCTTTGAAGTGTAGCCATTATTATGATATAGGAAAAGCGACAGCAAATTTGCATGGTGCAAAGTCCCCCAAACCACAATGGAATGAATGATAAATAATCTAATTTAGTGACGTTGATTTTTCTTTAGTTAATCTTTCATAGGATGTGGGTGCCACTGGCAAGGCCAGCATTTGTTAGCCCATCCCTAATTGCCCTTGAACTGAGTGCTTTGTGAGGCTATTTCAGGGGGCAGTTAAGAGTCAGCCACATTGCTGTGGGTCTGGAGTCACATGTAGGCCAGATTTCCTTCCCTAAGGGACATTAGTGAACGAGATGGGTTTTTATGACAGTCAGTGATCGTTGTCATGGTCACCATTACTGAGACCAGTTTTCATTTCCAGATTTTATTAATTGAATTTAAATTCCACCAACTGCCATTTGAACCTGCGTCCCCAGAACATTAGCCTGGGCCCCTGGATTACTAGTCCAGTAACATTAACACTAGGTCACCGTCTCTCCCCAGGGATCAGTATTGGGCAGGCCACTAGGACAACCATTGCTCTTCTTCAAATAATGTCCATTACATTGTTCACTTGAGAGAGCAGGCAGAGCCTCGGTTTAGTGTCTCATCTGAAAACAGTACCTCTGACCATGCAGCACCCCCTCAGTACTCCACTTGAGTGTCAGCTGAGCTTATATGTACTTAAGTCCTGGAGTGGAGCTGGAACCCACGATCTTCTGTCTCAGAGGCAAAATCAGTCCTTGTGTAAGGATGAGCTCAGCCCTAAGTGTATTTTTTACTAGTTTGCATCTGGCCCCTTGTCCAGCTGGTGTAATTTAGTATGAAGTATTTTTCAAGTTTAGTTTTTCTACCTTGGTAAATAATCGCATAACCATCTATAAGATGAGCCCTCAGAAGCCTCCTGCCTAGGCCCAAAAGCTTGAGTCTTACCAGTCTCCTCATAACTCAGATTCCTGTCACCAGGTATTAGCCTCTCATCCCCCAGGAGTGAATTGAATGCCGAAAAGAGGGGCTGAATGGCCTCCTCCTGGTTCTATATTCCTATCTAACAGCTCGCAGCTTGGTCTGTCAGTCAGGAGCAGCAACTTGAAACAGCGACAGGCGCAGAAACAGCCCGAGCAGAGCCTCCGCTCAGTCAATGCCGCAGCTGATCTGCTTCACGAGGCTCAGTTTGACACCTGACCAGGGGCCGCAGCATCGATCACACTGAGCAGATATCTCATGCCCCCTTTCCCTGTCTCCATAAACTCCGACTGCCTGAGACCTCCCACACGTTAACACATTGTTCCTCCAGCTCCTGCCTCCATCCTCTTCCTTCATCCCATTATTGGCAGCTTAAGGTTAAACTCCCATTCTCTGGAATTCTCTGGCACAAACGCCCTCCACCTCTCCACCTCCTTCTGCTCCTTTAACACTCTTTATACAACCCACCCCTTTCCCTCTCCTAATGTCTCCTGCAATTTAAAGCCCATTTTCCACCCCCAACCCCCCCACCCCCGCCCGGCCAATGCCTGGGTTGTTTTCCGTGTTAAAGCACGATTAAGCACCAGGGGGTGAGTTTGTGCAGGGACACTGTACCTTTAAGCTGTACTTCACCGTGGTTTCCATGGAGTTTGTGACAGAGAAGCAGGGGCCCGCCCCTCCCCCGCACCCCGTGGAAATTCCCTCCACTGCACCACCCACAAAAGCCAGGAGGGTTGTCTTAGGCCGGGATTTTGCCCCTCGTTGGGCAGGCTTGGCGGAGGCGGACAGGAAGGTGCCCGCGATTGGAGCCCCGACCACGATTTCACGCTGACGGGCCAACTAAACGCCTGCTGCAGCGCTCAGCGTGTTTGGGGCGGGGGGGAGTTCGCAAGCGTGGACTTCCACGTATGCGCCTAGGAAACGTTCCCTGAGGCAGCTCCGTGCCTCAGGGAGCTGAAGATCCAAAAACAATTAAAAATAACGATTTTAAAATTGTTACCAAACATGTCCCCTCGTGTGACTCTGTCACACGAACAGGGGACATGTTATTAATGAAACATTAACATTTTCATTTCATTTTTAATTGCAGTTGGAAAACCTTATCCCGCCCGTGGATGAGGTTTCCTAAAAAAATTCAAAGGCCGCTTGGCCTTTCCTCCTGCCCGCCAACTGTAAGGTTGGACGGGCAGCGAAAAATTACACTTAATCGGTACTTTAATGGCCTTAAATAGACTTGTTAATTGTCGGAGGGCGTGCTTGCCGACTCCCGCGTCCGCCCGCTGACCAACATATCGCGCGATAATGTCAGCGCTCGCCTGGCGTCATCACGCGTCATTTTATGCCTGTTCGGGTCAGGCACGCGTCCGGCCGATGAGGTAAAAATCCTGGCCTTAGTTGCGTAATTGGCTGACTCCGAGTGTTGTCAACTCTCCATGATTTTTACGGAATTATAAGCTCGTATTCAAAGGGCAGTGGGCATCAGTCCATCTTGGGAGACGATTGGCTGTGCCAAGGGTGATGTCACTTTTGGGTTGACCATGGTCTGTTGTGGCTGGGGAGGCAGCTTCCTGGGTGGCAGCCCCTTCCGCAGCTGGCATGGATGAATGGCATTGGCCCAAGATGCTTTTTCCTTCTGCTGACCCCTTTCCCACCACCTGGCCATTTCTTTTGCCCTCTGTCTTTTCCACACCCTTCCTTGTCTCCAGGCAGTCCAGTCAGCGGCGAGGACTTCCCTCGCACCGACTCCGGTCCTGGTCCATTCGAAATCCCACTTGCAGACATCCTCGTATTGCAAACGCGCGTGACCTGTTGGTCTCGTGCCGATAGCAAGCTCGCCACAGAGCACGCCCTTAGAGATGCGGCCGTCATCCATTCAACTCAGATGACCCAGCCAATGGCATCGCCATCGACTCAAGAGGGCAAACGTGCTGGGCGTCCCTACGCGCTGTTGTACTTCCACATTCAGCCCTCTGTCCGGACTGGAGTATTCGTCTGAGGCAGTGAAGGTGGAAGCTGTTCAGCTGATTTGCTTGGCTTGCGTAAGTTGTCCATACTTCACTACTCTGAAAGAAGGCACTGAAAATACAAGCCTGGTACACACAGAGCTTTGTATTTTTGGTTTGTTTGCTGTTCACCCACACGTGAGTTGTCAACTTTGACATGACAGCTGTGGCCTTGACAATCCTGGTGTTGATTTTGGCATCAAGGGGTGAATGATAAAATGTGAACCGGCTTACCTCAACGTAAAGCCCCCTCTACACCAATATATAACTTTACCCCTCCAGTCTTACTCTCTCTGAGTAATTTTACCATCTTAGTGCTATGGAATATAGTGTGAAGTTACCCACTTTGGTAGAAAAAACAGAGTATTTCTTAAATGGTGACAGGTTGGGGAGTGTTGATGTCCAAAGGGACCTGGGTGTCCTTCTTCATGAGTCACTAAAAGTTAGCATGCAGGCACAGCAAGCAATAAGGAAGGCAAATGGTATGTTGGCCTTCATCACGAGAGGATTTGAGAACAGGAGTAAAGATGTCTTGCTGCATTTGTATAGAGCCCTGGTGAGACCTCAGCTGGAGTATTATGTAATTTTGGTCTCCTTATCTGAGGAAGGATATACCTGCCATAGAGGAAGCTCAATGGAGGTTCACCAGACGAATCCCTGGGATGACGGGATTGTCTTATGAGGAGAGATTGAGGAAACTGGGCCTGTATTCTCTAGACTTTCGAAGAGTGAGAGTTGATCTTCTTGAGGGTTGCAAAATTTTACAGGGTGTGACAGGATAGATTTGAATAGGTTGTTTCCCCTGGCTGGTGAGTCCATAACCAGGGGACACAGTCTCAGAATAAGGGGGTAGGCCATTTAGGGCTGAGATGAGGAGGAATTTCTTCACTCTGAGGGTGGAGAATCTTTGGAATTCTCTACCCCAGAGAGCTGTGGAAGCTCAATCATTGAGTATGTTCAAGATAGAAATCGATAGATTTCTGGAGACTAATGACATGAAGGGATATGGAGATAGTGCGGGAAAGTGGCATTGAGGTAGATGATCAGCCAAGATCTAATTGAATGGCAGAGCAGGTTCGATGGGCTGAATGGCCTACTCCTGTTCCTACTCTCCTAATTATGCTGTGGATTTACTATCATTGAACAGAGTTGGAACTGTCCCAAACTAATTTGGCACACAGCAGATAACGGATTAATCGTGTTAAGGGCCGCTTAAGGTCAGGTGTCAGGGACCAGCTTATGCTGTGGTGTGGGGGAGGAAGGGGTGCAACACTCCAGGCAGGCTGAGAGAGGCCTTCCCTGCCTGCCGGGGTGTTGCAGCCACTGGCCACCCTGGGGAGAGATTTATCACCGCACACTGGCTCCAAAGGCCAATTCTTATTTCAGTTTTGATAAAAAGAATTGGAGAGAGGGTGTTTCTCTTTTGAGGCTCCCTCTTTCTCGCTCACTCACCCGAAGAGGCATCCCACTGCTGCTTTCAAGCTGAAAGGCCTCTGATTGGTCCTCCAGCTTTGGGGGCCCACATGCTGACCACTAATCGGCCAATTCAGGGAAAATCCCAGCGTGTGACGGCTTCCTACACAGTGCGGCCTTTTGACCCACGCTTGAGCCTGACAGAGGGATTCAGAAGCCCACAGGGGAGAGAGAGAGAGAGGAGGGGAAGAGGATAGAGATATAGAGACCTTATCCCATAATTGTGACCAAATAACCCCAGAGCTTCCAGTGGTGCTAACCCGCCAAATCACCCAGACCCCCAGCAAAGCCAAGGTGAAGGGAATTTATTCGAACGTGAGCTGGGGACCAGAGCAAATGAAAAAAATGTCTCTGCTTGTCTGGGAATAATTTTCAGGCTATTTTTCAATGGGTGGAAGGATTCGGGAGGGGAAGTGCTTTTATGTAGCACGCCGTGGATGATAAAGTGTGAACGGGATTATCTCAGTGAGATTGAATTCAGCAATTGAAGTCGAACTCAAGAATCTGCACATTTTGAACGGTCAGACTGTAAGACACAAATGAATTGTATCCCAATCGCCAAAACAGTTCTAATAATCTAGAGGTGGGGGACAGATTGCAGAGAAATGCTGTCAAACTCGAGTTCTATGTAAAATTATCTGATGCGTTTGAGTAGATAAATTGCTGTCGAGTGTGTATTTAATAATTTCTATTTCTCTCAACAGGTATGGTCTTGCCCTGTCAAATGGCCACGTATGCCCATTATACAACTGGTATGTTACCATTTTTTAATGTTCCATGTGAATGTAGCTTGAAGTAACAATGTCCACGCTCCCTGACTACAGTCGCTCCAGTGGGGACGGGGAGGGACATGACTCCTTTTCACAACTGCCTGGTGCCCTTTTTGCCCTGTTGCTGATGCCTGTTTTTTAGGATAAAGCCAGCCTCGGATACCACTATATCCATTGAGTCCTGAGCTCCTGCCACTGCAGGTACAACACAACACGACAGACACAGCGGGCAGAATTTTTCATCCCGTGGGTGGCGCCCGCTGACAAATAGGAAGCCTATTCAGGCCCTTAAGTAATGAATGAAGTAGCGTTTTTCGCTGCCCGCTCAACCGTTTGGCTGGCGGGCGGGCGAATGGACCAGGCGGCCTTTGCATCCACAGACGGGATGAGGTTTCTGATGGTAACTAAAAAAAAAAAACAATAACCATTATTAACATCCTTTTTCCCACGTCCCTCTTCATGTGACTGAGTCACATGTGGGGACGTGTTTATATATTATGTGAAAAGTTTATTTTCCATTTTAAAGTCCTTCTGTGCCCCCCAGGGAGCTGTCAGTGCGGGTTTCCCCCCCCCCCGCGCACAGCGCTGGCCCTCCTCCCTCCCCCCCAAGCCCGGCAGCGCCAAGGCTCCCACCCACTGTTAACCGGCCGGCCGGCCGGCTTGGAATGGCTGGTTGGAGCCCGATTGCGGCTGTTCCCCGGTCCGCCCGCCAAGGGGGAACTTCCTGCCCAATGGGCGGCACCTTTTGCTCTCAGGGTAAGTCCCGTGGTGGGGGTGGGGGTGGGGCTGGAGTTAGAGGGACTCCTGCTGCAGAGAGTAGCGGTTAAACCCGCCCAGTCGCGCAATGTTCAGCTCATTAATTATGCAGCTGCGATGCCCACGTCGAATCTCGTGGCGGGTCGGGCAGGAGGTCAGCCACCCGACTGGCGTGTCCGGGCACCATATGTAAAGGGCACCTGGATGCACAACCCACCCACCCACCCCCCACTTTGCCCTTCCCCGCAGACCACCTCCGCCCCTCCCTTGCAGAGTTGCCCTTACCCGGACCTCCCCCCTTGGACTTCACCTCCTGGCACCCACCCCCACCCTTCCTTGGTGTGTTCCAACCTCCTCCCCTTCCTTCGTGTCCTCCAACCACCCATCCCCAACTGTTTCCTTCGTGTGTGTATGTGTGTGTGTGTGTGTGTGTGTGTGTGTATGTGTGCTGTCTGCTGCACAATACACTGCCAGTGCCCTGGAGAAGAGCAGTGCAAATGGTGAAGGCAGCGTCTAGTGGCAGGTAAGAGAAAGAGATCTCTCGCTGTGTTTGCAGATCAGGAAACAGAACGGTCTGATTTCCTGCTGGCGGGGGTGGTAGGGGGAGGTCCAAGATTCCAGTCTGTAACCCCCGTTAATGCACATTCATGACATGCAAATTACGATCCCCATGTTCACCAGCGGGAAAGGTGACCCCGCTCCCCTGTGAACTTGCCTTGAAAGAGCTGAGGGGAAGGTTGTGGCTTGATTTCCCTCTGGCAGAATTTCGACTTCCAAATTTCCCAGTCCCACCCGCCACAGTTCCCGCCGTTGGCGGGACTGGAAAATTCCGCCCAATGAGTCGGATTGCGCTGTGTTGGGACGCTCGGGGTGGTTTGGAGTACGAAGGGGACATGATGCTTCGGTTGGACCGAGCCTCAGCCAGACTCCATCTGGAGCACTGTCTTCAGTTTTGAGTTCCACTCCTTAGGAAGGATATAATGGTTTTGAGGAGGGCACAGTGCAGATTTAAATTCTAAGGGCATAAATCTGGCTTGTATTCCCTTGCATGTAGAAGATTGCAGGGTGACCTGATCAAGGCGTTTCAATCGATTAAGGTAGCGATGGAGAAACTATCTTCTCCAGTAGAAGGAGGCTTGATTTTAAAAGTGGGGCTAGGCTGTTCAGGAAGGGGAAACCTAGGAGCGCCTTCTCTCACGCGGTGTGGTGAAAGGCTGGAATCCTGTCTCCCAAAGGGCTGGGAAAGTTGAAGCTTTCAAGACTGAGCGAGGTGTTTGTGAAGTAAGGCCAACAAGGGTTATGATCCAAGACAGGTTAATGGAGATGAGGTATAGACCAAGCCATGATCCAACTTAACTGGGGATACGGGCCCGAGTAACTGAATGACCTATTCCTGCTCCAAATGTTCCTCGACAGTAAAATGAGATTGAAGGGGAGTGGAGTGGGAGAATGGTAAGCTAAAGCTAAAGCTAACCATTCTCCCACTGCACTCCCCTTCAATCTCATTTTACTGCCCTTCTCTAAAACTGATGTCAGAACTGAATGTTCATCATTCTCCGTTAGCGCTGAACTGTTTGAGAACTGGATTTACTAAATTCGCATACTTGCTATAAAGAAACGAGAGCAGTTGAACTGACACTTCCCTGGTGTGTAAACCCGTTGATGTCCGGTCTTCTTCCCCGCAGGGTGTACAATCGTTCCTGTTCCGGTGATGCCTCGGTGAGATGCTGTGCAATTCAAAACATGCCCTTTGTCAGGTAAGCGGAGGACCCTGTATGGTTTTAGTAGTAACACCGTGGCATTCTGTGTAGACTTGGCACACCAGAGAAAATATACTTGCAACGACTGCACCACAGCAGGGTAGATTGTGGGGTGATTTGATAGGGGTGTTTAAAATTATGAAGGAATCTCTTTTTTATTCGTGCATGGCATCACTGGCTAGGCCAGTATTTATTGCCCATCCCTAATTGCCCTTGAGAAGGTGGTGGTGGTTTGTCTTCTTGAGCCACTGTAATCCATGTGGTGTAGGTACACCCACAGTGCTGTTAGGGAGGGAGTTCCAGGGCTTTGACCCAGTGACAGTGAAGGAACGGTGATATATTTCCAAGTCAGGATGGTGTGTGGCTTGGAGGGAAATTTCCAGGTGGTGGTGTTCCCATGTGTCTGCTGCCCTTGTCCTTCTAGATGGTATTGGTCTTGGGTTTGGAAGGTGCTGCCTAAGGAGCCTTGGTGAGTTGCTGCAGTGCATCTTGTAGATGGTACACACTGCTGCTACTGTGCATCGGTGGTGGAGGCAGCGAATGTTTGTGGAAGGGGTGCCAATCAAGCGGGCTGCTTTGTCCTGGACACTGTCAAGCTTCTTGAGTGTTGTGGGAGCTGCACTCGTCCAGGCAAGTGGAGAGTGTTGCATCACACTCCTGACTTGTGCCTTGTGGATGGTGGACAGGCTTTGGGGAGTCAGGAGGTGAGTTACTCACCACAGGATTCCTACCCTCTGACCTCCTGCAGCAACAAAGCTAGGTAGAATCAGAATTCTTCCAGGGATCCAAGAATCTGGAATGAGGTAATAAAGATAAAACATGTATGGTTTAGGATTGAGAGCAGGAAAAACTTTTTTTGCATAGAGGGCTGTGAGTCGATAGAATGCATAATCAGAGTTAATGATTGAAGGATTGAAGAGTCCACGGCCTGGAAATTGGTCCTCTCAAACACCCATTTATCAGGCGCTGATCAGACTACTAAGTCCCCAACACGTTTGGCAAAAAGCGTGCCCACATTTTCAGCCTTGTTATTTTGGATAAGGACAGACAAGAGGCATCCTTTCCTGATTCTTTAAGCAATCTTTAGGCACTTTGCACATGCCTATTTAGGATTGGCTTATCCTGAGGCAGCCATTGTCTTGGGGGCCTGAGGCCTGACCCTTTGGCCACAGGCAATGTACTCTGCTACCCCTCACCCCCGCACGCACCCAAAAAGAAAATCCTGGGCCCCTGTTAATAGTTGGAACAGTTTGATAATGGTTGGAGCGGAGAATAAAGGGATCTGGGAACAGGGCTGGAATTTTGGGATTAGTTCTACTGCTCATGTGGTGGATAAACACCAGCACAGACTGGATAGGCCAAATGGCCAGTTGTGATTCAATGTAACTATCTTTAGTCAAAGTTGGGAATTCTGGCAATAGGCAGCAGGTTAGTTAGC
This sequence comes from Cetorhinus maximus, assembly GCF_964194155.1. Taxonomy (NCBI): domain Eukaryota; kingdom Metazoa; phylum Chordata; class Chondrichthyes; order Lamniformes; family Cetorhinidae; genus Cetorhinus; species Cetorhinus maximus. The sequence goes on from NW_027596509.1 coordinate 39,427, forward strand.
ATCTGAGGGAGAAGGAGATGTTAATGATTACCCACTATTAGAACCTGCATATCCATAGCCCCAGGCCAACCCCAAACCTGTACTAGTTAAATTAGAAGGAAGAGCGTTCATAGCGATTAGGGTTTCAAATTTAACCCCTCTCCCGCCATTAATTGGGGAATTAAAATTCCACCCCCCCCCCTTCGACCCCAGATTTGGTAGGGGACAAAAATCCAGCCCTAGGGGAGGGCAACTGAGCCTGCACTCAGACTGCTGTACACATTAACCCTTCACATGCCTATAATGTTACTGAATCTTACCTTTGAAGTGTACTACACTGTACTAGTGGAGGTGTCCTGGTGCTGCAGTCGGACTGTGATTTACCAGTGATGGAAGTGTATTGGTGTTGGATCTACATAGCCAAGCAGTGGGGGAACATTCCTTTGAAACACTGCATGAGTTTTTATGCCGTTGGGACTGGCAATACAGTAAAGCAATTAGGCCCCCTCAACAGGTCAGCATCAAACTGGGAGCAATCATCCTTTTTGAGTTGGATCTGTTCTAGATTATGTTGCTGGATGTAATGTTAAGGGGGGGAGATGGTGGCATATTGATGACATCACTGGACTAGTGATCGAGGGGCCCAGGCTAATGCTCTGAGGTCAGGGGTTCAAATCCCACCATGATAGCCAGTGGAATTTAAATTCAGTTAATAAATCTGGAATTGAAAGCTAGTCTCAGTCATGGTGACTATGAAATTGTCATAAAAACCCATCTGGTTCACTAATGTCCTTCAGGGGAGGAAATCTGCCGTCCTTACCTGGTCTGGCCTACATGTGACTCCAGACCCACAGCAATGTGGTTGACTCTTAAACTGCCCTCTGAAATGGCCCAGCAAGCCGCTCAGTTCAAGGGCAATTAGGGATGGGCAACAAATGTTGGCCTTGCCATCGGCACCCACACCCCCATAAAAGAAATAAAGAAAAAATAACAAACATATGAACCAGGTGGGGCTGGTAGCTTTGGAAGTAAAGTTACAGTGACATAGTTTGCTCATGTGTCATGAAGACTGTAATGCAAGACTGGGTGTGGGTGGCTCTGGTTTTCTGTGAACCTTCCTTGGAAATGATGTTGGACCTATGGTTAAAATTGCAGTGGTTTACCTATGGGGGCACTTGCTTGGACATCTGTCCCATGGTGTAAATGGGTGGGTTCCAGGGCACTGGAGAGCTCAGCCCATTAAGTCTTGCCACAATATGAAGGGTTTCTGTGATAGAAACAGGATATAAAGTGCAATCGGAGTTGTTTGATAATAAGAGATCATCTGGTTCATTTTCCACCATCCTAATAATCACACGATACAATAGTGGAGTTGGTGATTAATTATAACAGTTAGAATCATCGGGAAAAGTTTTCCCAGCGCCTGGGATAGCGGGTTTGGGGAAAGGCGGTGGGGACCGGAATTATATCAACGACATGTGTAGTGATTACTCCTTGATACAATTCCTTGGGCAGGAATGTGGATCGGTTGCCCACTGAACAGACGAGGGCAGCCAATTTAAATAACTAAGGTTCTAGTTAGCGGTGATTTTTCGGCCATGTGAGGAAGTTGTCAGCTTAATGGAGGTGGTCTGCTTGCAGTGGTCGGGACGGGGGAGGGGTCGCATTGGGCATCGGAGTGGAAGGCTCCAAGAAAGATGCAGACATTACAGGACAGCCCCATCTTCCCAACAGTCCAAGTGCAGGGGGTTTCCCTCTGATCAGAGGGTATTACCCTCGTCCCCCCCTCTAAAATAACTATTTACTGTCGGCTCTGAGAGTGCCTCTACTTTGAGGTGCCCTCTCGGTCTCCTACCTGCCTCAGCAGTGTCCACCTGTCTCAGTGGAGCTGCTGAGCCTCTGATTGGAACAGCAGCATTGGAAACCGTCCTTAACTAAAAATAGCACCCACACCCCTCCCACCAAGCCTGGCTGCTGAGAAATGTGGGCTTAGGAGATCCATTTGGTCCCAATGTCAGGGTCCTGAAGCCCATGGGAAAATCCTTTCCATGGAGTGATACAGCACTGAAGGAGACCATTCTGTCCATCATACCTCTGCTGGTGCTTTGGTAGAGTTATGCAATTAACCCCATTCCCCTACCCTTTTCCCCTTCAAGTATTTATCCAAATTCTCTATGAACGTTACTCCTGAATCTGCTTCCACTGCTTTTTCAGGCAGCGTGTTTCAGACCACAACAACTCACTGTGTAAAAGTATGCTTCCTCATATCACTTCTGGTTCTTTTGCGAATCACCGTACACCTATGCCTCTGGAAACAATGCAATGCAATAGAGCAATTACTCTATCAAAATCATGAACTATATCTCCGTCCCCTCACTGTCGCTGGGTCAAAATCCTGGAACTCCCTCCCTAACAGCACTGTGGGTGTACCTACACCACATGGACTGCAGCGGTTCAAGAAGGCAGCTCACCCCCACCTTCTCAAGAGCAGTTAGGGGTGGGCAATAAATGCTGGCCACATCCCATGAACGAATAAATGAAAACAAACTACGTTTTCCAAATGACAATGTCCCAGATGATTCTCTCTGGAAGTTTTCCCACACCAATATTAGACTGATAGGCCTGTGGCTCTTGGGTTAAACCCTCTGTCCTTTTGCAAACAGAGGCGTAACATTTGTAATTCTCCTCTCCTCTGGCACCATTCCCATATTCAAGGAGGATTAGAAAGCTGTGTCTAGAATCTCCGCCCTTTACTTTCCTCACAAACCTCAGATCCACCCTACCCGGACAGGGTGACATTTCTTCTTGGAGAACTGTCAACCTTTTAAGTATCTCCTCTTTATCTGTTCTGTCTGATATCATTTCTGCTTCCTCTTTTACTGCTGTACTAGCAGCATCCTCTTCCCTGGTGAATGTACGGGTTTAGCACCTCAGCCACGCTCTTTGTCTTTGCAAGATTGTTTTTGATCCCAATCAGCCTCATTCTTCCATTGATGATCCTTTCACCATTTATGTATTTAGAAAAAAGTCTTTTGGTTCCTTTTTGTTTTAGCCTCTAAGCTAATCTCATACTTTCTCTTTGTCCCTCTTATTCCAATTTTTAAGTCTCCTCTGTACTTCCTATATTCAGTTTGCTTCTCGACTGTGCTCGGAGCTTTACAGTTTCCTTTCTCTATCTTATTTTAACATCTTGATCTTTAGTCATCCAGAGAGATCTAGCTTTCCATTCCTTTCCCGTTCCTTCTCATGTGAATGTGTCCACTCTATACCTGAGCCATCTTCTGTTTGAAGGCCTCCCATTGCTGAATTACTGGTTAGCATGCCAATTTTTGATTCCAGTTGACCTGGGCCAGAACCGTTCCCAGCTCGCTGAGTTCAGGTCACCTCTGTTCCTACATCTCTAGATTCCTGGTTCACCTCGACCTATGAATGGCTGTCAAAAGACGGGAGCAAGGCTGTTAAAAAAAATAAGATGATAACAGAATAAACAGGAGTGGGCCATACAGCCCCATGACCCTGCCCGGTCATTCGCTAAGACCTTAGCTGTTCTTCTGCCTCAGCCCCACCCTCTCTCCCTTGATTCCTTGAGAGACCAAAATTCTGTCTACCTCACTCAGCCTTAGATGTTCTCCACAATGGAACATCTACGGTCCCCTGGGGTAGAGAATTCTCAAGATTCAGCCCTAAACCTGGCCACCATCTCTCCTGCAACCAAAAACTGGTCATCCCCTTCATTTCTGCTTATGGGATCTTGCTGTGTACAAGTGCGCAGCCTCCTGACCAACAGTGCGAAAGTAAGTTATATTGCCAGGCACTCAGGGCCTGCTCTGCTTTTTCCCTGAGGGAGTGCAGTTCACCCAGTGCAACGTGTCTAAATAAAGCTACGCCCATAGGCAGTGGAAAAGCCACTCAACGTCAGTGCTCTGTGTGCAGACGTGATGTCCTGGGGATGATGCCAGACTGGATTTAATTTTACACAGACAATTCCCCAAGTTACAATGCAAGCTGCTGTTTGCTGTATCCATGGACACCTCGATGTTCTCGGCCAGTTTTGTTTTTTCTCTCCCCAGCAATCACTCTTAATAATTAGGCCTGCATGTAGGACATTATTGGAGTTTTACACTATTTAATAAAGTGATGCAGCTCCCTCAGCAAGGGCTCCTGTCTGATTGCAGAAGGGTACGCTGTGGGAGAGGTTATTGGCACAGCGATTCTTCATGTGTGACATTACAAATTATTCTCTAATTATATTAGTCCCAGTCTCTGTGCTTTCATGGCCTAACTCTGGACTCTTGTACATGGGCCCTTCACTCCTGGCTTCCACCTCTTCCCTTGTCCGACATGCTCTGGAACCAGTGACTTGCACCTAACTGCATTGGAATACTCCCCACTTGCCTGGATGAGTGCAGCTCCAACAATACACAAGAAGCTTGACCATCCAGGGCAAAGCAGCCCGCTTGATTGGCACCCCTTCCACAAACATTCACTCCCTCCACCACTGATGCACAATAGCAGCAGTGTGTACCATCTACAAGATGCACTGCAGGAATTCACCAAGCCTCCTTAGACAGCACCTTCCAAACCTATGACCACTACCATCTAGAAGGACAAGGGCAGCAGACACATGGGAACATCACCACCCAGAAGTTCCCCTCCAAGTCACTCACCATCCTGACTTGGAAATATATCGGCCGTTCCTTCACTGTCGCTGGGTCAAAATCCTGGAACTCCCTTCCTAACAGCACCGTGGGTGTACCTACACCACATGGACTGCAGCGGTTCAAGAAGACAAATCACCACCACCTTCTCAAGGGCAATTAGGGATGGGCAATAAATACTGGCCTAGCCAGCGATGCCATGAACGATAAAAAAGAAATTCCTTCATAATTTTAAACACACCTGTCAAATCACCCCGCAATCTCCCCTGCTGTGGTGCAGTCATTACAAGTAATTGTGTTCTTCTATAACTGTGTTCTCCTGTAACTGCTTTCTCCATAACTGAGAAAAGAGACAGGTCAAATCTTTTCATCTTGTGCTCATCAGGACAATTCGCAAGAATACCAATATAAGGGGAAAACAACAATTTATACTGTATGAGCAGAGAGTGCTGAGTGGTTGTCAAGGGGACTCTGGCGGTGGCATTGCCATGGAGAATGTGCCAGTGATGCTGACTGACAGTTAACTGCCAAGCACTGTTTGAAATTTAGACCAGGCAGTTTGACTCTGATTGGTTAAGGCAGTGCCCTGAGGAATGAGTCAGTGAGAGGCTGTCACTTATTTTGATGAGTGCAAGATGAAAAGCTTCAACACATCTCTTTTTTCAGCAATACTCAAGTTCTATATTACCAAACGACTATTTCTCATATAACTGCATTCTCCTGTAATTGTGTTCACCTGTAACTGCATTCTCCTGTAACTGCATTCTCCTGTAACTGCATTCTACTATATCTGCATTCTCCTGTAACTGCATTCTCCTATAACTGCATTCTCCTGTAACTGCATTCTACTATATCTGCATTCACCTGTAACTGCATTCTCCTGTAACTGCATTCTCCTGTAACTGCATTCTACTATATCTGCATTCTCCTGTAACTGCATTCTCCTATAACTGCATTCTCCTGTAATTGCATTCACCTGTAACTGCATTCTCCTGTAACTGCATTCTACTATATCTGCATTCTCGTGTAACTGCATTCTACTATATCTGCATTCTCCTGTAACTGCATTCTCCTATAACTGCATTCTCCTGTAACTGCATTCTACTATATCTGCATTCTCCTGTAACTGCATTCTCCTATAACTGCATTCTCCTGTAATTGCATTCACCTGTAACTGCATTCTCCTGTAACTGCATTCTCCTATAACTGCATTCTCCTGTAATTGCATTCACCTGTAACTGCATTCTCCTGTAACTGCATTCTACTATATCTGCATTCTCCTGTAACTGCATTCTACTATATCTGCATTCTCCTGTAACTGCATTCTACTATATCTGCATTCTCCTGTAACTGCATTCTACTATATCTGCATTCTCCTGTAACTGCATTCTACTATATCTGCATTCTCCTGTAACTGCATTCACCTGTAACTGCATTCACCTGTAACTGCATTCTCCTATAACTGCATTCTCCTGTAATTGCATTCACCTGTAACTGCATTCTACTATATCTGCATTCTCCTCTAACTGCATTCTACTATATCTGCATTCTCCTGTAATTGCATTCACCTGTAACTGCATTCTCCTATAACTGCATTCTCCTGTAACTGCATTCTCCTGTAACTGCATTCTACTATATCTGCATTCTCCTGTAACTGCATTCTCCTGTAACTGCATTCTCCTGTAACTGCATTCTACTATATCTGCATTCTCCTGTAACTGCATTCTCCTGTAACTGCATTCTACTATGTCTGCATTCTCCTGTAACTGCATTCTCCTGTAACTGCATTCTACTATATCTGCATTCTCCTGTAACTGCATTCTCCTGTAACTGCATTCTACTATATCTGCATTCTCCTGTAACTGCATTCTCCTGTAACTGCATTCTACTATATCTGCATTCTCCTGTAACTGCATTCTCCTGTAACTGCATTCTACTATATCTGCATTCTCCTGTAACTGCATTCTCCTGTAACTGCATTCTCCTGTAACTGCATTCTACTATATCTGCATTCTACTATAACTGCATTCTCCTGTAACTGCATCACCTGTTACTGCATTCTACTATATCTGCATTCTACTATAACTGCATTCTCCTGTAACTGCATTCTCCTGTAACTGCATTCTACTATATCTGCATTCTCCTGTAACTGCATTCTCCTGTAACTGCATTCTCCTGTAACTGCATTCTACTATATCTGCATTCTCCTGTAACTGCATTCTCCTGTAACTGCATTCTCCTGTAACTGCATTCTACTATATCTGCATTCTCCTGTAACTGCATTCTACTATATCTGCATTCTACTATAACTGCATTCTCCTGTAACTGCATTCACCTGTAACTGCATTCACCTGTAACTGCATTCACCTGTAACTGCATTCTCCTGTAACTGCATTCTCCTGTAACTACATTCTACTATATCTGCATTCACCTGTAACTGCATTCTCCTGTAGCTGCATTCTACTATATCTGCATTCTCCTGTAACTGCATTCTACTATATCTGCATTCTCCTGTAACTGCATTCTACTATATCTGCATTCTCCTGTAACTACATTCTCCTGTAACTGCATTCTACTATATCTGCATTCACCTGTAACTGCATTCTCCTGTAACTACATTCTCCTGTAACTGCATTCTACTATATCTGCATTCTCCTGTAACTGCATTCTCCTGTAACTGCATTCTACTATATCTGCATTCACCTGTAACTGCATTCACCTGTAACTGCATTCTACTATATCTGCATTCACCTGTAACTGCATTCTACTATATCTGCATTCTCCTGTAACTGCATTCACCTGTAACTGCATTCACCTGTAACTGCATTCTACTATATCTGCATTCTCCTGTAACTGAATTCTGCTATATATGCATTCTCCTGTAACTGCATTCTCCTGTAACTACATTCTCCTGTAACTGCATTCTACTATATCTGCATTCTCCTGTAACTGCATTCTACTATATCTGCATTCTCCTGTAACTGCATTCTCCTGTAACTGCATTCTCCTGTAACTGCATTCTCCTGTAACTACATTCTCCTGTAACTGCATTCTACTATATCTGCATTCTCCTGTAACTGCATTCTACTATATCTGCATTCACCTGTAACTGCATTCTCCTGTAACTGCATTCTCCGGTATCTGCATTCTCCTGTAACTGCATTCTCCTATAACTGCATTCTCCTGTAACTACATTCTCCTGTAACTGCATTCTCCTGTAACTACATTCTCCTGTAACTGCATTCTACTATATCTGCATTCTCCTGTAGCTACATTCTACTATATCTGCATTCTCCTGTAACTGCATTCTCCTGTAACTGCATTCTCCTGTAACTGCATTCTACTATATCTGCATTCTCCTGTAGCTACATTCTCCTGTAACTGCATTCTACTATATCTGCATTCTCCTGTAGCTGCATTCTCCTGTAACTGCATTCTACTATATCTGCATTCTCCTGTAGCTACATTCTACTATATCTGCATTCTCCTGTAACTGCATTCTACTATATCTGCATTCTCCTGTAGCTACATTCTACTATATCTGCATTCTCCTGTAACTGCATTCTACTATATCTGCATTCTCCTGTAGCTACATTCTACTATATCTGCATTCTCCTGTAACTGCATTCTACTATATCTGCATTCTCCTGTAGCTACATTCTACTATATCTGCATTCTCCTGTAACTGCATTCTACTATATCTGCATTCTCCTGTAGCTACATTCTACTATATCTGCATTCCCCTGTAACTGCATTCTACTATATCTGCATTCTCCTGTAGCTACATTCTACTATATCTGCATTCTCCTGTAACTGCATTCTCCCATAACTGCATTCTCCTGTAACTACATTCTCCTGTAACTGCATTCCCCTGTAACTGCATTCTACTATATCTGCATTCTCCTGTAACTGCATTCTCCTGTAACTGCATTCTCCTGTAACTGCATTCTACTATATCTGCATTCACCTGTATCTGCATTCACCTGTAACTGCATTCTCCTATAACTGCATTCTCCTGTAACTGCATTCTCCTGTAACTGCATTCTACTATATCTGCATTCACCTGTATCTGCATTCTCCTGTAACTGCATTCTCCTGTAACTGCATTCTCCTGTAACTGCATTCTCCTGTAACTGCATTCTACTATATCTGCATTCACCTGTATCTGCATTCTCCTGTAACTGCATTCTCCTGTAACTGCATTCTCCTGTAACTGCATTCTACTATATCTGCATTCACCTGTAACTGCATTCTCCTGTAACTGCATTCTCCTGTAACTGCATTCTACTATATCTGCATTCTCCTGTAACTGCATTCACCTGTAACTGCATTCTACTATAACTGCATTCTACTATATCTGCATTCTCCTGTAACTGCATTCCCCTGTAACTGCATTCTACTATATCTGCATTCTCCTGTAGCTACATTCTACTATATCTGCATTCTCCTGTAACTGCATTCTCCCATAACTGCATTCTCCTGTAACTACATTCTCCTGTAACTGCATTCCCCTGTAACTGCATTCTACTATATCTGCATTCTCCTGTAACTGCATTCTCCTGTAACTGCATTCTCCTGTAACTGCATTCTACTATATCTGCATTCACCTGTATCTGCATTCACCTGTAACTGCATTCTCCTATAACTGCATTCTACTATATCTGCATTCACCTGTAACTGCATTCTCCTGTAACTGCATTCTCCTGTAACTGCATTCTACTATATCTGCATTCTCCTGTAACTGCATTCACCTGTAACTGCATTCTACTATAACTGCATTCTACTATATCTGCATTCTCCTGTAACTGCATTCACCTGTAACTGCATTCACCTGTAACTGCATTCTACTATATCTGCATTCTCCTGTAACTGCATTCTACTATATCTGCATTCACCTGTAACTGCATTCTACTATATCTGCATTCACCTGTAACTGCATTCTCCTGTAACTGCATTCTACTATATCTGCATTCACCTGTAATTGCATTCACCTGTAACTGCATTCTCCTGTAACTGCATTCTACTATATCTGCATTCTCCGGTAACTGCATTCTACTATATCTGCATTCTCCTGTAACTGCATTCTACTATATCTGCATTCTACTATATCTGCATTCTCCTGTAACTGCATTCACCTGTAACTGCATTCACCTGTAACTGCATTCACCTGTAACTGCATTCTACTATATCTGCATTCACCTGTAACTGCATTCTCCTGTAACTGCATTCTACTATATCTGCATTCACCTGTAATTGCATTCACCTGTAACTGCATTCTCCTGTAACTGCATTCTACTATATCTGCATTCTCCTGTAACTGCATTCTCCTGTAACTGCATTCTCCTGTAACTGCATTCACCTGTAACTGCATTCACCTGTAACTGCATTCACCTGTAACTGCATTCTACTATATCTGCATTCTCCTGTAGCTACATTCTACTATATCTGCATTCTCCTGTAACTGCATTCTCCTGTATCTGCATTCTCCTGTAACTGCATTCTCCTATAACTGCATTCTCCTGTAACTACATTCTCCTGTAACTGCATTCTCCTATAACTGCATTCTACTATATCTGCATTCTCCTGTAACTGCATTCTACTATATCTGCATTCTCCTGTAACTGCATTCTCCTGTAACTGCATTCTCCTGTAACTGCATTCCCCTGTAACTGCATTCTACTATATCTGCATTCTCCTGTAACTGCATTCTCCTGTAACTGCATTCTACTATATCTGCATTCTCCTGTAACTGCATTCTCCTCTAACTGCATTCTCCTGTAACTGCATTCTACTATATCTGCATTCACCTGTATCTGCATTCACCTGTAACTGCATTCTCCAGTAACTGCATTCTCCTGTAACTGCATTCTACTATATCTGCATTCTACTATATCTGCATTCTCCTGTAACTGCATTCTACTATATCTGCATTCTCCTGTAACTGCATTCACCTGTAACTGCATTCCCCTGTAACTGCATTCTCCTATAACTGCATTCTCCTGTAACTGCATTCTCCTGTAACTGCATTCACCTGTATCTGCATTCTCCTGTATCTGCATTCTCCTGTAACTGCATTCTCCTATAACTGCATTCTCCTGTATCTGCATTCTCCTGTAGCTGCATTCTCCTATAACTGCATTCTCCTGTAACTGCATTCTACTGTAACTGCATTCTCCTGTAACTGCATTCTCCTGTAGCTGCATTCTCCTGTAACTGCATTCTCCTGTAACTGCATTCTCCTGTAGCTGCATTCTCCTGTAACTGCATTCTCCTGTAACTGCATTCACCTATAACTGCATTCACCCATAACTGCATTCTCCTGTAACTGCATTCTCCTGTAACTGCATTCACCTATAACTGCATTCACCCATAACTGCATTCTCCTGTAACTGCATTCTCCTGTAACTGCATTCTCCTGTAGCTGCATTCTCCTGTAGCTGCATTCTCCTGTAGCTGCATTCTCCTGTAGCTGCATTCTCCTGTAACTGCATTCTCCTGTAGCTGCATTCTCCTGTAGCTGCATTCACCTATAACTGCATTCTCCTGTAGCTGCATTCTCCTGTAGCTGCATTCACCTATAACTGCATTCTCCTGTAACTGCATTCTCCTGTAGCTGCATTCTCCTGTAACTGCATTCTCCTGTAACTGCATTCTACTGTAACTGAATTCTACTATATCTGCATTCTCCTGTAACTGCATTCTCCTATAACTGCATTCTACTGTAACTGCATTCTCCTGTAACTGCATTCTCCTGGTACTGCATTCTCCTGTAACTGCATTCTCCTGTAACTGCATTCTACTGTAACTGAATTCTACTATATCTGCATTCTCCTGTAACTGCATTCTCCTGTAACTGCATTCTCCTGTAGCTGCATTCTCCTGTAACTGCATTCTCCTGGTACTGCATTCTCCTGTAACTGCATTCTACTATATCTGCATTCTCCTGTAACTGCATTCTCCTGTAACTGCATTCTACTATATCTGCATTCTCCTGTAACTGCATTCTCCTGTAACTGCATTCTACTATATCTGCATTCTCCTGTAACTGAATTGTACTATATCTGCATTCTCCTGTAACTGCATTCTACTATATCTGCATTCTCCTGTAACTGCATTCTCCTGTAACTGCATTCTCCTGTAACTGAATTCCACTATATCTGCATTCTCCTGTAACTGAATTCTACTATATCTGCATTCACCTGTAACTGCATTCTCCTGTAGCTGCATTCTACTATATCGGCATTCTCCTGTAACTGCATTCTCCTGTAACTGCATTCTACTATATCTGCATTCTCCTGTAACTGCATTCTCCTGTAACTGAATTGTACTATAACTGCATTCTCCCGTAACTGCATTCTCCTGTAAATGCATTCTCCTGTAGCTGCATTCTCCAATAACTGCATTCTCCTGTAACTGCATTCTCCTGTAACTGCATTCTACTATATCTGCATTCGCCTGTAACTGCATTCTCCTGTAACTGCATTCTCCTGTAACTGCATTCTACTATATCTGCATTCTCCTGTAGCTGCATTCTCCTGTAACTGCATTCTACTATATCTGCATTCTCCTGTATCTGCATTCTCCTGTAACTGCATTCTACTATATCTGCATTCTCCTGTAGCTACATTCTACTATATCTACATTCTCCTGTAACTGCATTCTCCTGTAACTGCATTCTACTATATCTGCATTCACCTGTAACTGCACTCTCCTGTAACTGCATTCTCCTGTAACTGCATTCTCCTGTAACTGCATTCTACTATATTTGCATTCTCCTGTAGCTACATTCTACTATATCAACATTCTCCTGTAACTGCATTCTCCTGTAACTGCATTCTACTATATCTGCATTCTCCTATAACTGCATTCTCCTGTAACTGCATTCTCCTATAACTGCATTCTTCTGTAACTGCATTCTCCTATAACTGCATTCTACTATATCTGCATTCTACTATACCTACATTCTCCTGTAACTGCATTCTCCTGTAACTGCATTCTCCTGTAGCTGCATTCTCCTATAACTGCATTCTCCTGTACCTGCATTCTCCTATAACTGCATTCTCCTGTAGCTGCATTCTCCTGTAACTGCATTCTCCTATAACTGCATTCTCCTGTAACTGCATTCTCCTGTAGCTGCATTCTCCTATAACTGCATTCTCCTGTAACTGCATTCTCGTGTAACTGCATTCTCCTATAACTGCATTCTCCTGTAACTGCATTCTACTATATCTGCATTCTCCTTTAACTGCATTCTCCTGTAACTGCATTCTACTATATCTACATTCTACTATACCTACATTCTCCTGTAACTGCATTCTCCTGTAACTGCATTCTACTATATCTGCATTCTACTATATCTGCATTCTACTATACCTACATTCTCCTGTAACTGCATTCTCCTGTAACTGCATTCTACTATATCTGCATTCTACTATATCTGCATTCTACTATACCTACATTCTCCTATAACTGCATTCTCCTGTAACTGCATTCTACTATATCTGCATTCTCCTTTAACTGCATTCTCCTGTAACTGCATTCTACTATATCTGCATTCTACTATACCTACATTCTCCTGTAACTGCATTCTCCTATAACTGCATTCTCCTGTAACTGCATTCTACTATATCTGCATTCTCCTTTAACTGCATTCTCCTGTAACTGCATTCTACTATATCTGCATTCTACTATACCTACATTCTCCTGTAACTGCATTCTACTATATCTGCATTCTACTATACCTACATTCTCCTGTAACTGCATTCTCCTATAACTGCATTCTCCTGTAACTGCATTCTACTATATCTGCATTCTCCTTTAACTGCATTCTCCTGTAACTGCATTCTACTATATCTGCATTCTACTATACCTACATTCTCCTGTAACTGCATTCTCCTGTAACTGCATTCTACTATACCTACATTCTCCTGTAACTGCATTCTCCTGCAGCTGCATTCACCTGTAACTGCATTCTCCAATAACTGCATTCTCCTGTAACTGCATTCTCCTGTAACTGCATTCTCCTATAACTGCATTCTCCTGTAACTGCATTCTACTATATCTGCATTCTCCTGTAACTGCATTCTCCTATAACTGCATTCTCCTGTAACTGCATTCTACTATATCTGCATTCTCCTGTAACTGCATTCTCCTGTAACTGCATTCTACTATATCTGCATTCTCCTGTAACTGCATTCTCCTGTAACTGCATTCTACTATATCTGTATTCTCCTGTAACTGCATTCTACTATCTCTGCATTCTACTGTAACTGCATTCTCCTGTAACTGCATTCTACTATATCTGCATTCTCCTGTAACTGCATGCTCCTGTATCTGAATTGTACTATATCTGCATTCTCCTGTAACTGCATTCTACTATATCTGCATTCTCCTGTAACTGCATTCTCCTGTAACTGCATTCTACTATATCTGCATTCTCCTGTAACTGCATTCTCCTGTAACTGAATTGTACTATATCTGCATTCTCCTGTAACTGCATTCTCCTGTAAATGCATTCTCCTGTAACTGCATTCTCCTGTAACAGAATTGTACTATAATTGCATTCTCCTGTAACTGCATTCTCCTGTAAATGCATTCTCCTGTAGCTGCATTCTCCTATAACTGCATTCTCCTGTAACTGCATTCTCCTGTAACTGCATTCTACTATATCTGCATTCGCCTGTAACTGCATTCTCCTGTAACTGCATTCTCCTGTAACTGCATTCTACTATATCTGCATTCTCCTGTAACTGCATTCTCCTGTAACTGCATTCTACTATATCTGCATTCTCCTGTATCTGCATTCTCCTGTAACTGCATTCTACTATATCTGCATTCTCCTGTAGCTACATTCTACTATATCTACATTCTCCTGTAACTGCATTCTCCTGTAACTGCATTCTACTATATCTGCATTCACCTGTAACTGCATTCTACTATATCTGCATTCTCCTGTAGCTACATTCTACTATATCTACATTCTCCTGTAACTGCATTCTCCTGTAACTGCATTCTACTATATCTACATTCTCCTGTAACTGCATTCTCCTGTAACTGCATTCCTCTGTAACTGCATTCTCCTGTAGCTGCATTCTCCTATAACTGCATTCTCCTGTACCTGCATTCTCCTATAACTGCATTCTCCTGTAGCTGCATTCTCCTGTAACTGCATTCTCCTATAACTGCATTCTCCTCTAACTGCATTCTCCTATAACTGCATTCTCCTGTAACTGCATTCTCCTGTAGCTGCATTCTCCTATAACTGCATTCTCCTGTAACTGCATTCTCCTGTAGCTGCATTCTCCTATAACTGCAATCTCCTGTAACTGCATTCTCGTGTAACTGCATTCTCCTATAACTGCATTCTCCTGTAACTGCATTCTACTATATCTGCATTCTCGTTTAACTGCATTCTCCTGTAACTGCATTCTACTATATCTGCATTATACTATACCTACATTCTCCTGTAACTGCATTCTCCTGTAACTGCATTCTCCTGTAACCGCATTCTACTATACCTACATTCTACTATATCTGCATTCTACTATACCTACATTCTCCTGTAACTGCATTCTCCTGTAACTGCATTCTACTATATCTGCATTCTACTATATCTGCATTCAACTATACCTACATTCTCCTGTAACTGCATTCTACTGTAACTGCATTATACTATATCTGCATTCTCCTTTAACTGCATTCTCCTGTAACTGCATTCTACTATATCTGCATTCTACTATACCTACATTCTCCCGTAACTGCATTCTCCTGTAACTGCATTCTACTATATCTGCATTCTACTATACCTACATTCTCCTATAACTGCATTCTCCTGTAACTGCATTCTAATATACCTACATTCTCCTGTAACTGCATTCTCCTGTAACTGCATTCTACTATATCTGCATTCTACTATATCTGCATTCTACTATACCTACATTCTCCTGTAACTGCATTCTCCTATAACTGCATTCTCCTGTAACTGCGTTCTACTATATCTGCATTCTCCTTTAACTGCATTCTCCTGTAACTGCGTTCTACTATATCTGCATTCTACTATACCTACATTCTCCTGTAACTGCATTCTCCTGTAACTCCATTCTACTATACCTACATTCTCCTGTAACTGCATTCTCCTGCAGCTGCATTCACCTGTAACTGCATTATCCTATAACTGCATTCTCCTGTAACTGCATTCTCCTGTAACTGCATTCTCCTATAACTGCATTCTCCTGTAACTGCATTCTACTATATCTGCATTCTCCTTTAACTGCATTCTCCTGTAACTGCATTCTACTATATCTGCATTCTCCTGTAGCTACATTCTACTATATCTACATTCTCCTGTAACTGCATTCACCTATAACTGCATTCACCCATAACTGCATTCTCCTGTAACTGCATTCTCCTGTAACTGCATTCACCTATAACTGCATTCACCCATAACTGCATTCTCCTGTAACTGCATTCTCCTGTAACTGCATTCTCCTGTAGCTGCATTCTCCTGTAGCTGCATTCTCCTGTAGCTGCATTCTCCTGTAGCTGCATTCTCCTGTAACTGCATTCTCCTGTAGCTGCATTCTCCTGTAGCTGCATTCACCTATAACTGCATTCTCCTGTAGCTGCATTCTCCTGTAGCTGCATTCACCTATAACTGCATTCTCCTGTAACTGCATTCTCCTGTAGCTGCATTCTCCTGTAACTGCATTCTCCTGTAACTGCATTCTACTGTAACTGAATTCTACTATATCTGCATTCTCCTGTAACTGCATTCTCCTATAACTGCATTCTACTGTAACTGCATTCTCCTGTAACTGCATTCTCCTGGTACTGCATTCTCCTGTAACTGCATTCTCCTGTAACTGCATTCTACTGTAACTGAATTCTACTATATCTGCATTCTCCTGTAACTGCATTCTCCTGTAACTGCATTCTCCTGTAGCTGCATTCTCCTGTAACTGCATTCTCCTGGTACTGCATTCTCCTGTAACTGCATTCTACTATATCTGCATTCTCCTGTAACTGCATTCTCCTGTAACTGCATTCTACTATATCTGCATTCTCCTGTAACTGCATTCTCCTGTAACTGCATTCTACTATATCTGCATTCTCCTGTAACTGAATTGTACTATATCTGCATTCTCCTGTAACTGCATTCTACTATATCTGCATTCTCCTGTAACTGCATTCTCCTGTAACTGCATTCTCCTGTAACTGAATTCCACTATATCTGCATTCTCCTGTAACTGAATTCTACTATATCTGCATTCACCTGTAACTGCATTCTCCTGTAGCTGCATTCTACTATATCGGCATTCTCCTGTAACTGCATTCTCCTGTAACTGCATTCTACTATATCTGCATTCTCCTGTAACTGCATTCTCCTGTAACTGAATTGTACTATAACTGCATTCTCCCGTAACTGCATTCTCCTGTAAATGCATTCTCCTGTAGCTGCATTCTCCAATAACTGCATTCTCCTGTAACTGCATTCTCCTGTAACTGCATTCTACTATATCTGCATTCGCCTGTAACTGCATTCTCCTGTAACTGCATTCTCCTGTAACTGCATTCTACTATATCTGCATTCTCCTGTAGCTGCATTCTCCTGTAACTGCATTCTACTATATCTGCATTCTCCTGTATCTGCATTCTCCTGTAACTGCATTCTACTATATCTGCATTCTCCTGTAGCTACATTCTACTATATCTACATTCTCCTGTAACTGCATTCTCCTGTAACTGCATTCTACTATATCTGCATTCACCTGTAACTGCACTCTCCTGTAACTGCATTCTCCTGTAACTGCATTCTCCTGTAACTGCATTCTACTATATTTGCATTCTCCTGTAGCTACATTCTACTATATCAACATTCTCCTGTAACTGCATTCTCCTGTAACTGCATTCTACTATATCTGCATTCTCCTATAACTGCATTCTCCTGTAACTGCATTCTCCTATAACTGCATTCTTCTGTAACTGCATTCTCCTATAACTGCATTCTACTATATCTGCATTCTACTATACCTACATTCTCCTGTAACTGCATTCTCCTGTAACTGCATTCTCCTGTAGCTGCATTCTCCTATAACTGCATTCTCCTGTACCTGCATTCTCCTATAACTGCATTCTCCTGTAGCTGCATTCTCCTGTAACTGCATTCTCCTATAACTGCATTCTCCTGTAACTGCATTCTCCTGTAGCTGCATTCTCCTATAACTGCATTCTCCTGTAACTGCATTCTCGTGTAACTGCATTCTCCTATAACTGCATTCTCCTGTAACTGCATTCTACTATATCTGCATTCTCCTTTAACTGCATTCTCCTGTAACTGCATTCTACTATATCTACATTCTACTATACCTACATTCTCCTGTAACTGCATTCTCCTGTAACTGCATTCTACTATATCTGCATTCTACTATATCTGCATTCTACTATACCTACATTCTCCTGTAACTGCATTCTCCTGTAACTGCATTCTACTATATCTGCATTCTACTATATCTGCATTCTACTATACCTACATTCTCCTATAACTGCATTCTCCTGTAACTGCATTCTACTATATCTGCATTCTCCTTTAACTGCATTCTCCTGTAACTGCATTCTACTATATCTGCATTCTACTATACCTACATTCTCCTGTAACTTCATTCTCCTATAACTGCATTCTCCTGTAACTGCATTCTACTATATCTGCATTCTCCTTTAACTGCATTCTCCTGTAACTGCATTCTACTATATCTGCATTCTACTATACCTACATTCTCCTGTAACTGCATTCTACTATATCTGCATTCTACTATACCTACATTCTCCTGTAACTTCATTCTCCTATAACTGCATTCTCCTGTAACTGCATTCTACTATATCTGCATTCTCCTTTAACTGCATTCTCCTGTAACTGCATTCTACTATATCTGCATTCTACTATACCTACATTCTCCTGTAACTGCATTCTCCTGTAACTGCATTCTACTATACCTACATTCTCCTGTAACTGCATTCTCCTGCAGCTGCATTCACCTGTAACTGCATTCTCCAATAACTGCATTCTCCTGTAACTGCATTCTCCTGTAACTGCATTCTCCTATAACTGCATTCTCCTGTAACTGCATTCTACTATATCTGCATTCTCCTGTAACTGCATTCTCCTATAACTGCATTCTCCTGTAACTGCATTCTACTATATCTGCATTCTCCTGTAACTGCATTCTCCTGTAACTGCATTCTACTATATCTGCATTCTCCTGTAACTGCATTCTCCTGTAACTGCATTCTACTATATCTGTATTCTCCTGTAACTGCATTCTACTATCTCTGCATTCTACTGTAACTGCATTCTCCTGTAACTGCATTCTACTATATCTGCATTCTCCTGTAACTGCATGCTCCTGTATCTGAATTGTACTATATCTGCATTCTCCTGTAACTGCATTCTACTATATCTGCATTCTCCTGTAACTGCATTCTCCTGTAACTGCATTCTACTATATCTGCATTCTCCTGTAACTGCATTCTCCTGTAACTGAATTGTACTATATCTGCATTCTCCTGTAACTGCATTCTCCTGTAAATGCATTCTCCTGTAACTGCATTCTCCTGTAACAGAATTGTACTATAATTGCATTCTCCTGTAACTGCATTCTCCTGTAAATGCATTCTCCTGTAGCTGCATTCTACTATATCTGCATTCGCCTGTAACTGCATTCTCCTGTAACTGCATTCTCCTGTAACTGCATTCTACTATATCTGCATTCTCCTGTAACTGCATTCTCCTGTAACTGCATTCTACTATATCTGCATTCTCCTGTATCTGCATTCTCCTGTAACTGCATTCTACTATATCTGCATTCTCCTGTAGCTACATTCTACTATATCTACATTCTCCTGTAACTGCATTCTCCTGTAACTGCATTCTACTATATCTGCATTCACCTGTAACTGCATTCTACTATATCTGCATTCTCCTGTAGCTACATTCTACTATATCTACATTCTCCTGTAACTGCATTCTCCTGTAACTGCATTCTACTATATCTACATTCTCCTGTAACTGCATTCTCCTGTAACTGCATTCCTCTGTAACTGCATTCTCCTGTAGCTGCATTCTCCTATAACTGCATTCTCCTGTACCTGCATTCTCCTATAACTGCATTCTCCTGTAGCTGCATTCTCCTGTAACTGCATTCTCCTATAACTGCATTCTCCTCTAACTGCATTCTCCTATAACTGCATTCTCCTGTAACTGCATTCTCCTGTAGCTGCATTCTCCTATAACTGCATTCTCCTGTAACTGCATTCTCCTGTAGCTGCATTCTCCTATAACTGCAATCTCCTGTAACTGCATTCTCGTGTAACTGCATTCTCCTATAACTGCATTCTCCTGTAACTGCATTCTACTATATCTGCATTCTCGTTTAACTGCATTCTCCTGTAACTGCATTCTACTATATCTGCATTATACTATACCTACATTCTCCTGTAACTGCATTCTCCTGTAACTGCATTCTCCTGTAACCGCATTCTACTATACCTACATTCTACTATATCTGCATTCTACTATACCTACATTCTCCTGTAACTGCATTCTCCTGTAACTGCATTCTACTATATCTGCATTCTACTATATCTGCATTCAACTATACCTACATTCTCCTGTAACTGCATTCTACTGTAACTGCATTATACTATATCTGCATTCTCCTTTAACTGCATTCTCCTGTAACTGCATTCTACTATATCTGCATTCTACTATACCTACATTCTCCCGTAACTGCATTCTCCTGTAACTGCATTCTACTATATCTGCATTCTACTATACCTACATTCTCCTATAACTGCATTCTCCTGTAACTGCATTCTAATATACCTACATTCTCCTGTAACTGCATTCTCCTGTAACTGCATTCTACTATATCTGCATTCTACTATATCTGCATTCTACTATACCTACATTCTCCAGTAACTGCATTCTCCTATAACTGCATTCTCCTGTAACTGCGTTCTACTATATCTGCATTCTCCTTTAACTGCATTCTCCTGTAACTGCGTTCTACTATATCTGCATTCTACTATACCTACATTCTCCTGTAACTGCATTCTCCTGTAACTCCATTCTACTATACCTACATTCTCCTGTAACTGCATTCTCCTGCAGCTGCATTCACCTGTAACTGCATTATCCTATAACTGCATTCTCCTGTAACTGCATTCTCCTGTAACTGCATTCTCCTATAACTGCATTCTCCTGTAACTGCATTCTACTATATCTGCATTCTCCTTTAACTGCATTCTCCTGTAACTGCATTCTACTATATCTGCATTCTCCTGTAGCTACATTCTACTATATCTACATTCTCCTGTAACTGCATTCTCCTGTAACTGCATTCTACTGTATCTGCATTCACCTGTAACTGCATTCTCCTGTAACTGCATTCTCCTGTAACTGCATTCTACTATATCTACATTCTCCTGTAACTGCATTCTCCTGTAACTGCATTCTACTATATCTACATTCTCCTGTAACTGCATTCTCCTGTAACTGCATTCTCCTGTAACTGCATTCTCCTGTAACTGCATTCTACTATATCTACATTCTCCTGTAACTGCATTCTCCTGTAACTGCATTCTACTATATCTGCATTCACCTGTAACTGCATTCTCCTGTAACTGCATTCTCCAGTAACTGCATTCTCCTGTAACTGCATTCTACTATATCTGCATTCTCCTGTAACTGCATTCTCCTGTAACTGCATTCTACTATATCTGCATTCTCCTGTAACTGCATTCTCCTGTAACTGCATTCTACTATATCTGCATTCACCTGTAACTGCATTCTCCTGTAACTGCATTCTCCTGTAACTGCATTCTACTACATCTGCATTCTCCTGTAACTGCATTCTCCTGTAACTGCATTCTACTATATCTGCATTCTCCTGTAACTGCATTCTCCTGTAACTGCATTCTCCTGTAACTGCATTCTACTATATCTGCATTCACCTGTAACTGCATTCTCCTGTAACTGCATTCTCCTATAACTGCATTCTCCTGTAACTGCATTCTCCTATAACTGCATTCTCCTGTAACTGCATTCTACTATATCTGCATTCTACTATATCTACATTCTCCTATAACTGCATTCTCCTGTAACTGCAATCTACTATATCTGCATTCTACTATATCTGCATTCACCTGTAACTGCATTCTCCTGTAACTGCATTCTCCTGTAACTGTATTCTACTATATCTGCATTCTCCTATAACTTCATTCTCCTGTAACTGCATTCTACTAAATCTCCATTCTCCTGTAACTGCATTCTCCTGTAACTGCATTCACCTGTAACTGCATTCACCTGTAACTGCATTCTGCTGTAACTGCATTCTCCTATAACTGCATTCTCCTGTAACTGCATTCTCCTGTAGCTGCATTCTCCTGTAACTGCATTCTCCTGTAACTGCATTCTCCTATAACTGCATTCTCCTGTAACTGCATTCTACTATATCTGCATTCTCCTATAACTGCATTCTCCTGTAGCTGCATTCTCCTATAACTGCATTCTCCTGTATCTGCATTCTCCTTTAACTGCATTCTCCTATAACTGCATTCTCCTGTAACTGCATTCTCCTGTAACTGCATTCTCCTATAACTGCATTCTCCTGTAGCTGCATTCTCCTATAACTGCATTCTCCTGTATCTGCATTCTCCTTTAACTGCATTCTCCTATAACTGCATTCTCCTGTAGCTGCATTCTCCTATAACTGCATTCTCCTGTAGCTGCATTCTCCTATAACTGCATTCTCCTGTATCTGCATTCTCCTTTAACTGCATTCTCCTATAACTGCATTCTCCTGTAGCTGCATTCTCCTATAACTGCATTCTCCTGTAACTGCATTCTCCTTTAACTGCATTCTCCTATAACTGCATTCTCCTGTATCTGCATTCTCCTTTAACTGCATTCACCTATAACTGCATTCTCCTGTAACTGCATTCTCCTTTAACTGCATTCTCCTATAACTGCATTCTCCTGTATCTGCATTCTCCTTTAACTGCATTCACCTATAACTGCATTCTCCTGTAGCTGCATTCTCCTATAACTGCATTCTCCTGTAACTGCATTCTCCTTTAACTGCATTCTCCTATAACTGCATTCTCCTGTATCTGCATTCTCCTTTAACTGCATTCACCTATAACTGCATTCTCCTGTAGCTGCATTCTCCTGTCGCTGCATTCTCCTGTAGCTGCATTCACCTATAACTGCATTCTCCTGTAACTGCATTCTCCTGTAACTGCATTCTCCTGTAACTGCATTCTCCTATAACTGCATTCTCCTGTAACTGCATTCTCCTGTAACTGCATTCTCCTATAGCTGCATTCTCCTGTAACTGCATTCTCCTGTAACTGCATTCTCCTATATCTGCATTCACCTGTAACTGCATTCTCCTGTAACTGCATTCACCTGTAACTGCATTCTCCTGTAACTTCATTCTCCTGTAACTGCATTCTACTATATCTGCATTCTCCTGTAGCTGCATTCTCCTGTAACTGTATTCTACTATATCTGCATTCACCTGTAACTGCATTCTCCTGTAACTGCATTCTCCTGTAGCTGCATTCTCCTGTAGCTGCATTCACCTGTAACTGCATTCTCCTATAACTGCATTCACCTGTAGCTGCATTCTCCTGTCGCTGCATTCTCCTGTAGCTGCATTCACCTATAACTGCATTCTCCTGTAACTGCATTCACCTGTAACTGCATTCTCCTATAACTGCATTCTCCTGTAACTGCATTCTCCAGTAACTGCATTCTCCTGTAGCTGCATTCTCTTGTAACTGCATTCTCCTGTAACTGCATTCTCCAGTAACTGCATTCTCCTGTAACTGCATTCTCCTGTAACTGCATTCTCCAGTAACTGCATTCTCCTGTAGCTGCATTCTCTTGTAACTGCATTCTCCTGTAACTGCATTCACCTGTTACTGCATTCTCCTATAACTGCATTCTACTGTAACTGCATTCTCCTATAACTGCATTCTCCTGTAACTGCATTTTACTATATCTGCCTTCTCCTGTAGCTGCATTCTCCTATAACAGCATTCTCCTGTAACTGCATTCTACTATATCTGCATTCTACTATATCTGAATTCTCCTGGTACTGCATTCTCCTGTAACTGCATTCTCCGGTAACTGCATTCTACTATATCTGCATTCTCCTGTAACTGATTCTCCTTTAACTGCATTCTCCTGTAACTGCATTCTACTATATCTGCATTCTCCTGTAACTGCATTCTCCTGTAACTGCATTCTACTATATCTGAATTCACCTGGTACTGCATTCTCCTGTAACTGCATTCTCCTGTAACTGCATTCTACTATATCTGCATTCTCCTGTAACTGCATTCTCCTGTAACTGCATTCTACTATATCTGCATTCTCCTGTAACTGCATTCTCCTGTAACTCTATTCTACTATATCTGCATTCTCCTGTAGCTGCATTCTCCTGTAACTGCATTCTCCTGTAGCTGCATTCTCCTGTAACTGCATTCTCCTGTAACTGCATTCTCTTGTAACTGCTTTCTACTATATCTGCATTCTACTATATCTGCATTCTACTATATCTGCATTCTCCTGTAACTGCATTCTCCTGTAACTGCATTCTACTATATCTGCATTCTACTATATCTGCATTTTACTATATCTGCATTCTCCTGTAACTGCATTCACCTGTAACTGCATTCTCTTGTAACTGCTTTCTACTATATCTGCATTCTACTATATCTGCATTCTACTATATCTGCATTCTCCTGTAACTGCATTCTCCTGTAACTGCATTCTACTATATCTGCATTCTACTATATCTGCATTCTCCTATAACTGCATTCTCCTATAACTGCATTCTACTATATCTGCATTCTCCTGTAACTGCATTCTACTATATCTGCATTCTCCTGTAACTGCATTCTACTATATCTGCATTCTCCTGTAACTGCATTCTACTATATCTGCATTCTACTATATCTGCATTCTCCTATAACTGCATTCTCCTATAACTGCATTCTACTATATCTGCATTCTCCTGTAACTGCATTCTACTATATCTGCATTCTCCTGTAACTGCATTCTACTATATCTGCATTCTACTATATCTGCATTCTCCTGTAACTGCATTCTACTATATCTGCATTCTCCTGTAACTGCATTCTACTTTAACTGCATTCTCCTGTAACTGCATTCTCCTGTAACTGCATTCTGCTGTAACTGCATTCACCTGTAACTGCATTCTGCTGTAACAGCATTCTACTATATCTGCATTCTCCTATAACTGCATTCTCCTGTAACTGCATTCTACTATATCTGCATTCTCCTATAAATGCATTCTCCTGTAGCTGCATTCTCCTGTAGCTGCATTCTCCTGTAGCTGCATTCTCCTGTAACTGCATTCTACTATATCTGCATTCTACTATACCTGCATTCTACTATATCTGCATTCTGCTTTAACTGCATTCTCCTGTAACTGCATTCTACTATATCTGCATTCCCCTGTAACTGCATTCCCCTGTAACTGCATTCTCCTGTAACTGCATTCTCCTGTAACTGCATTCTACTATATCTGCATTCTCCTGTAACTGCATTCTCCCGTAACTGCATTCACCTGTAACTGCATTCTACTATATCTGCATTCTCCTGTAACTGCATTCTCCTGTAGCTGCATTCAGCTGTAGCTGCATTCTCCTGTAACTGCATTCTCCTGTCGCTGCATTCTCCTGTAGCTGCATTCACCTATAACTGCATTCTCCTGTAGCTGCATTCACCTGTAACTGCATTCTCCTGTAACTGCATTCACCTGTAACTGCATTCTCCTGTAACTGCATTCTCCTGTAACTGCATTCACCTGTAACTGCATTGTCCTGTAACTGCATTCACCTGTAACTGCATTCTCCTATAACTGCATTCTACTGTAACTGCATTCTCCTGTAACTGCATTCTCCTGTAGCTGCATTCACCTGTAACTGCATTCTCCTGTAGCTGCATTCACCTGTAACTGCATTATCCTATAACTACATTCTCCTGTAGCGGCATTCTCCTGTAACTGCCTTCTCCTGTAACTGCATTCACCTGTAACTGCATTCTGCTGTTACTGCATTCTCCTATAACTGCATTCTCCTGTAACTGCATTCTCCTGTAACTGCATTCTCCTGTAGCTGCATTCTCCTGTAACTGCCTTCTCCTGTAACTGCATTCTCCTATAACTACATTCTGCTGTACCTGCATTCTCCTGTATCTGCATTCTCCTGTAACTGCATTCTCCTATAACTGCATTCTCCTGTAACTGCATTCTCCTGTAACTGCATTCTCCTATAACTACATTCTCCTGTAACTGCATTCTCCTGTAACTGCATTCTACTATATCTGCATTCTCCTATAACTGCATTCTCCTGGTACTGCATTCTCCTGTAACTGCATTCTCCTGTAACTGCATTCTCCTATAACTGCATTCTCCTATAACTGCATTCTCCTGTAGCTGCATTCTCCTATAACTGCATTCTCCTGTATCTGCATTCTCCTTTAACTGCATTCTCCTATAACTGCATTCCACTGTAACTGCATTCTACTATATCTGCATTCTCCTATAACTGCATTCTCCTGTAACTGCATTCTACTATATCTGCATTCTCCTATAACTGCATTCTCCTGTAACTGCATTCTCCTGTAACTGCATTCTCCTGTATCTGCATTCACCTGTAACTGCATTCTCCTGTAACTTCATTCTCCTGTAACTGCATTCTACTATATCTGCATTCTCCTGTAGCTGCATTCTCCTGTAACTGTATTCTACTATATCAGCATTCACCTGTAACTGCATTCTCCTGTAACTGCATTCTCCTGTAGCTGCATTCACCTATAACTGCATTCACCTGTAACTGCATTCTCCTATAACTGCATTCACCTGTAGCTGCATTCTCCTGTCGCTGCATTCTCCTGTAGCTGCATTCACCTATAACTGCATTCTCCTGTAACTGCATTCACCTGTAACTGCATTCTCCTGTAACTGCATTCTCTTGTAACTGCATTCTCCTATAACTGCATTCTCCTGTAACTGCATTCACCTGTAACTGCATTCTCCTGTAACTGCATTCACCTGTAACTGCATTCTCCTGTAACTGCATTCTCTTGTAACTGCATTCTCCTATAACTGCATTCTCCTGTAACTGCATTTTACTATATCTGCCTTCTCCTGTAGCTGCATTCTCCAGTTACTGCATTCTCCTGTAGCTGCATTCTCTTGTAACTGCATTCTCCTGTAACTGCATTCACCTGTTACTGCATTCTCCTATAACTGCATTCTACTGTAACTGCATTCTCCTATAACTGCATTCTCCTGTAACTGCATTTTACTATATCTGCCTTCTCCTGTAGCTGCATTCTCATATAACAGCATTCTCCTGTAACTGCATTCTACTATATCTGCATTCTACTATATCTGAATTCTCCTGGTACTGCATTCTCCTGTAACTGCATTCTCCGGTAACTGCATTCTACTATATCTGCATTCTCCTGTAACTGATTCTCCTGTAACTGCATTCTCCTGTAACTGCATTCTACTATATCTGCATTCTCCTGTAACTGCATTCTCCTGTAACTGCATTCTAGTATATCTGAATTCACCTGGTACTGCATTCTCCTGTAACTGCATTCTCCTGTAACTGCATTCTACTATATCTGCATTCTCCTGTAACTGCATTCTCCTGTAACTGCATTCTACTATATCTGCATTCTCCTGTAACTGCATTCTCCTGTAACTCTATTCTACTATATCTGCATTCTCCTGTAGCTGCATTCTCCTGTAACTGCATTCTCCTGTAGCTGCATTCTCCTGTAACTGCAATCTCCTGTAACTGCATTCTCTTGTTACTGCTTTCTACTATATCTGCATTCTACTATATCTGCATTCTACTATATCTGCATTCTCCTGTAACTGCATTCTCCTGTAACTGCATTCTACTATATCTGCATTCTACTATATCTGCATTTTACTATATCTGCATTCTCCTGGAACTGCAGTCACCTGTAACTGCATTCTACTATATCTGCATTCTACTATATCTGCATTCTACTATATCTGCATTCTCCTGTAACTGCATTCTCCTGTAACTGCATTCTACTATATCTGCATTCTCCTGTAACTCCATTCTACTATATCTGCATTCTACTATATCTGCATTCTCCTATAACTGCATTCTCCTATAACTGCATTCTACTATATCTGCATTCTCCTGTAACTGCATTCTACTATATCTGCATTCTCCTGTAACTGCATTCTACTATATCTGCATTCTCCTGTAACTGCATTCTACTATATCTGCATTCTACTATATCTGCATTCTCCTATAACTGCATTCTCCTATAACTGCATTCTACTATATCTGCATTCTCCTGTAACTGCATTCTACTATATCTGCATTCTCCTGTAACTGCATTCTACTATATCTGCATTCTACTATATCTGCATTCTCCTGTAACTGCATTCTACTATATCTGCATTCTCCTGTAACTGCATTCTACTTTAACTGCATTCTCCTGTAACTGCATTCTCCTGTAACTGCATTCTGCTGTAACTGCATTCACCTGTAACTGCATTCTGCTGTAACAGCATTCTACTATATCTGCATTCTCCTATAACTGCATTCTCCTGTAACTGCATTCTACTATATCTGCATTCTCCTATAAATGCATTCTCCTGTAGCTGCATTCTCCTGTAGCTGCATTCTCCTGTAGCTGCATTCTCCTGTAACTGCATTCTACTATATCTGCATTCTACTATACCTGCATTCTACTATATCTGCATTCTGCTGTAACTGCATTCCCCTGTAACTGCATTCTACTATATCTGCATTCTCCTGTAACTGCATTCTCCTGTAACTGCATTCACCTGTAACTGCATTCTACTATATCTGCATTCTCCTGTAACTGCATTCTCCTGTAGCTGCATTCAGCTGTAGCTGCATTCTCCTGTAACTGCATTCTCCTGTCGCTGCATTCTCCTGTAGCTGCATTCACCTATAACTGCATTCTCCTGTAGCTGCATTCACCTGTAACTGCATTCTCCTGTAACTGCATTCACCTGTAACTGCATTCTCCTGTAACTGCATTCTCCTGTAACTGCATTCTCCTGTTGCTGCCTTCTCCTGTAACTGCATTCTCCTGTAACTGCATTCACCTGTAACTGCATTGTCCAGTAACTGCATTCACCTGTAACTGCATTCTCCTGTAACTGCATTCACCTGTAACTGCATTCTCCTATAACTGCATTCTACTGTAACTTCATTCTCCTATAACTGCATTCTCCTGTAACTGCATTTTACTATATCTGCATTCTCCTGTAGCTGCATTCTCCTATAACTGCATTCTCCTGTAACTGCATTCTATTATATCTGCATTCTACTATATCTGCATTCTACTATATATGAATTCTCCTGGTACTGCATTCTCCTGTAACTGCATTCTACTATATCTGCATTCTCCTGTAACTGCATTCTCCTGTAACTGCATTCTCCTGTAACTGCATTCTCCTGTAGCTGCATTCTCCTGTAACTGCATTCTACTATATCTGCATTCTCCTGTAACTGCATTCTCCTGTAACTGCATTCTACTATATCTGAATTCTCCTGATACTGCATTCTCCTGTAACTGCATTCTCCTGTAACTGCATTCTACTATATCTGCATTCTCCTGTAACTGCATTCTCCTGTAACTGCATTCTCCTGTAACTGCATTCTACTATATCTGCATTCTCCTGTAACTGCATTCTCCCGTAACTGCATTCTACTATATCTGCATTTTCCTGTAGCTGCATTCTCCTGTAACTGCATTCTCCTGTAGCTGCATTCTCCTGTAACTGCATTCTCCAGTAACTGCATTCTCCTGTAACTGCATTCTACTATATCTGCATTCTACTATATCTGCATTCTACTATATCTGCATTCTCCTGGAACTGCATTCACCTGTAACTGCATTCTACTATATCTGTATTCTACTAGATCTGCATTCTACTATATCTGCATTCTACTATATCTGCATTCTCCTGTAACTGCATTCTCCTGTAACTGCATCCTACTATATCTGCATTCTCCTGTAACTGCATTCTACTATATCTGCATTCTCCTGTAACTGCATTCTCCTGTAACTGCATTCTCCTGTAACTGCATTCTACTATATCTGCATTCTCCTGTAACTGCATTCTCCTGTAACTGCATTCTACTATATCTGAATTCTCCTGATACTGCATTCTCCTGTAACTGCATTCTCCTGTTACTGCATTCTACTATATCTGCATTCTCCTGTAACTGCATTCTCCTGTAACTGCATTCTACTATATCTGCATTCTCCTGTAACTGCATTCTCCCGTAACTACATTCTACTATATCTGCATTTTCCTGTAGCTGCATTCTCCTGTAACTGCATTCTCCTGTAGCTGCATTCTCCTGTAACTGCATTCTCCTGTAACTGCATTCTCCTGTAACTGCATTCTACTATATCTGCATTCTACTATATCTGCATTCTACTATATCTGCATTCTCCTGGAACTGCATTCACCTGTAACTGCATTCTACTATATCTGCATTCTACTAGATCTGCATTCTACTATATCTGCATTCTACTATATTTGCATTCTCCTGTAACTGCATTCTCCTGTAACTGCATCCTACTATATCTGCATTCTCCTGTAACTGCATTCTACTATATCTGCATTCTCCTGTAACTGCTTTCTACTATATCTGCATTCTACTATATCTGCATTCTCCTATATCTGCATTCTCCTGTAACTGCATTCTACTATATCTGCATTCTCCTGTAACTGCATTCTCCTGTAACTGCATTCTACTATATCTGCATTCTCCTGTAACAGCATTCTACTATATCTGCATTCTCCTGTAACTGCATTCTACTATATCTGCATTCTCCTGTAACTGCATTCTCCTTTAACTGCATTCTACTATATCTACATTCTCCTGTAACTGCATTCTCCTGTAACTGCATTCTGCTGTAACTGCATTCTCCTGTAACTGTATTCTGCTGTACCTGCATTCTACTATATCTGCATTCTCCTGTAACTGCATTCTCCTGTAACTGCATTCTACTATATCTGCATTCTCTTGTAACTGCATTCTCCTGTAACTGCATTCTGCTGTAACTGCATTCTCCTGTAACTGCATTCTGCTGTAACTGCATTCTACTATATCTGCATTCCCCTATAACTGCATTCTCCTGTAACTGCATTCTGCTATATCTGCATTCTCCTATAACTGCATTCTCCTGCAGCTG
This sequence comes from Cetorhinus maximus, assembly GCF_964194155.1. Lineage (NCBI taxonomy): Eukaryota > Metazoa > Chordata > Chondrichthyes > Lamniformes > Cetorhinidae > Cetorhinus > Cetorhinus maximus. The sequence continues at coordinate 70,390 of NW_027596509.1, forward strand.
CATTCTTCTATATCTGCATTCTCCTGTAGCTGCATTCTCCTGTAACTGCATTCTACTATATCTGCATTCTACTATATCTGCATTTTGCTGTAACTGCATTCTCCTGTAACTGCATTCTCCTGTAACTGCATTCTCCTGTAACTGCATTCACCTGTAACTGCATTCTCCTGTAACTGCATTCTCCAGTAACTGCATTCTCCTGTAGCTGCATTCTCCTGAAACTGCATTCTCCTGTAACTGCTTTCACCTGTTACTGCATTCTCCTAAAGCGGCATTCTACTGTAACTGCATTCTCCTGTAACTGCATTCTACTATATCTGCATTCTCCTGTAACTGCATTCTCCTGTTACTGCATTCTCCTGTAACTGCATTCTACTATATCTGCATTCTCCTGTAACTGCATTCTCCTGTAACTCTATTCTACTATATCTGCATTCTCCTGTAGCTGCATTCTCCTGTAACTGCATTCTCCTGTAGCTGCATTCTCCTGTAACTGCATTCTCCTGTAACTGCATTCTCCTGTAACTGCATTCCACTATATCTGCATTCTACTATATCTGCATTCTACTATATCTGCATTCTGCTGTAACTGCATTCTCCTGTAACTGCATTCTACTATATCTGCATTCTACTATATCTGCATTTTTCTATATCTGCATTCTCCTGGAACTGCATTCACCTGTAACTGCATTCTACTATATCTGCATTCTACTATATCTGCATTCTACTATATCTGCATTCTCCTGTAACTGCATTCTCCTGTAACTGCATTCTACTATATCTGCATTCTCCTGTAACTGCATTCTACTATATCTGCATTCTCCTGTAACTGCATTCTACTATATCTGCATTCTACTATATCTGCATTCTCCTATAACTGCATTCTCCTGTAACAGCATTCTACTATATCTGCATTCTCCTGTAACTACATTCTACTATATCTGCATTGTCCTGTAACTGCATTCTCCTGTAACTGCATTCTACTATATCTGCATTCTCCTGTAACTGCATTCTACTATATCTGCCTTCTCCTGTAACTGCATTCAGCTGTAACAGCATTCTACTATATCTGCATTCTCCTATAACTGCATTCTCCTGTAACTGCATTCTACTATATCTGCATTCTCCTATAACTGCATTCTCCTGTAGCCGCATTCTCCTGTAGCTGCATTCTCCTGTAGCTGCATTCTCCTGTAACTGCATTCTACTATATCTGCATTCTACTATACCTGCATTCTGCTATATCTGCATTCTGCTGTAACTGCATTCTCCTGTAACTGCATTCTACTATATCTGCATTCACCTGTAACTGCATTCTCCTCTAACTGCATTCTACTATATCTGCATTCTCCTGTAACTGCATTCTCCTGTAACTGCATTCTACTATATCTGCATTCTCCTGTAACTGCATTCTCCTGTAGCTGCATTCAGCTGTAGCTGCATTCTCCTGTAACTGCATTCTCCTGTCGCTGCATTCTCCTGTAGCTGCATTCACCTATAACTGCATTCTCCTTTAGCTGCATTCACCTGTAACTGCAATCTCCTGTAACTGCATTCTCCTGTAACTGCATTCACCTGTAACTGCATTCTCCTGTAACTGCATTCTCCTGTAATTGCATTCTCTTGTAGCTGCACTCTCCTGTAACTGCATTCTCCTGTAACTGCATTCACCTGTAATTGCATTCTCCTATAACTGCTTTCTACTGTAACTTCATTCTCCTATAACTGCATTCTCCTGTAACTGCATTTTACTATATCTGCATTCTCCTGTAGCTGCATTCTCCTATAATTGCATTCTCCTGTAACTGCATTCTACTATATCTGCATTCTACTATATCTGCATCTACTATATCTGAATTCTCCTGGTACTGCATTCTCCTGTAACTGCATTCTACTATATCTGCATTCTCCTGTAACTGCATTCTCCTGTAACTGCATTCTACTATATCTGCATTCTCCTGTAACTGCTTTCTCCTGTAACTGCATTCTACTATATCTGAATTCTCCTGATACTGCATTCTCCTGTAACTGCATTCTCCTGTAACTGCATTCTACTATATCTGCATTCTCCTGTAACTGCATTCTCCTGTAACTGCATTCTCCTGTAACTGCATTCTACTATATCTGCATTCTCCTGTAACTGCATTCTCCCGTAACTGCATTCTACTATATCTGCATTCTCCTGTAACTGCATTCTCCTGTGACTGCATTCTCCTATAACTGCATTCACCTGTAACTGCATTCTCCTGTAGCTGCATTCTCCTGTATCTGCATTCTCCTATAACTGCATTGTCCTGTAGCTGCATTCACCTGTAGCTGCTTTCTCCTGTAACTGCATTCTCCTGTAGCTGCATTCACCTGGAACTGCATTCTCCTGTAACTGCATTCTCCTATAACTGTATTCTACTGTAACTGCATTCTCCTTTAGCTGCATTCTCCTGTAACTGCATTCTACTGTAGCTGCATTCACCTGTAACTGCATTCTCCTGTAGCTGCATTCACCTGTAACTGCATTCTCCTATAACTACATTCTGCTGTAACTGCATTCTCCTGTAACTGCATTCTCCTGTAGCTGCATTCACCTGTAACTGCATTCTCCTGTAGCTGCATTCACCTGTAACTGCCTTCTCCTGTAACTGCATTCACCTGTAACTGCATTCTCCTATAACTACATTCTGCTGTAACTGCATTCTCCTGTAACTGCATTCTCCTGTAACTGCATTCTCCTGTAACTGCATTCTCCTGTAACTGCATTCTCCTGTAACTGCATTCTACTATATCTGCATTCTCCTATAACTGCATTCTCCTGTATCTGCATTCTCCTGTAACTGCATTCTCCTGTAACTGCATTCTACTATATCTGCATTCTCCTATAACTGCATTCTCCTGTATCTGCATTCTCCTGTAACTGCATTCTCCTGTAACTGCATTCTCCTATAACTACATTCTCCTGTAACTGCATTCTCCTGTAACTGCATTCTACTATATCTGCATTCTCCTATAACTGCATTCTCCTGTAGCTGCATTCTCCTATAACTGCATTCTCCTGTATCTGCATTCTCCTGTAACTGCATTCTCCTATAACTGCATTCTCCTGTAGCTGCATTCTACTATATCTGCATTCTCCTATAACTGCATTTTCCTGTAACTGCATTCTACTATATCTGCATTCACCTGTAACTGCATTCTCCTGTAACTGCATTCTCCTGTAACTGCATTCTCCTGTAACTGCATTCTCCTGTAACTTCATTCTCCTGTAACTGCATTCTACTATATCTGCATTCTCCTGTAGCTGCATTCTCCTGTAACTGTATTCTACTATATCTGCATTCACCTGTAACTTCATTCTCCTGTAACTGCATTCTACTATATCTGCATTCTCCTGTAGCTGCATTCTCCTGTAACTGTATTCTACTATATCTGCATTCACCTGTAACTGCATTCTCCTGTAGCTGCATTCACCTATAACTGCATTCACCTGTAACTGCATTCTCCTATAACTGCATTCACCTGTAGCTGCATTCTCCTGTCGCTGCATTCTCCTGTAGCTGCATTCACCTATAACTGCATTCTCCTGTAACTGCATTCTCCTGTATCTGCATTCTCCAGTAACTGCATTCTCCTGTAGCTGCATTCTCTTGTAACTGCATTCTCCTGTAACTGCATTCACCTGTTACTGCATTCTCCTATAACTGCATTCTACTGTAACTGCATTCTCCTATAACTGCATTCTCCTGTAACTGCATTTTACTATATCTGCCTTCTCCTGTAGCTGCATTCTCCTATAACAGCATTCTCCTGTAACTGCATTCTACTATATCTGCATTCTACTATATCTGAATTCTCCTGGTACTGCATTCTCCTGTAACTGCATTCTCCGGTAACTGCATTCTACTATATCTGCATTCTCCTGTAACTGATTCTCCTGTAACTGCATTCTCCTGTAACTGCATTCTACTATATCTGCATTCTCCTGTAACTGCATTCTCCTGTAACTGCATTCTAGTATATCTGAATTCACCTGGTACTGCATTCTCCTGTAACTGCATTCTCCTGTAACTGCATTCTACTATATCTGCATTCTCCTGTAACTGCATTCTCCTGTAACTGCATTCTACTATATCTGCATTCTCCTGTAACTGCATTCTCCTGTAACTCTATTCTACTATATCTGCATTCTCCTGTAGCTGCATTCTCCTGTAACTGCATTCTCCTGTAGCTGCATTCTCCTGTAACTGCATTCTCCTGTAACTGCATTCTCTTGTAACTGCTTTCTACTATATCTGCATTCTACTATATCTGCATTCTACTATATCTGCATTCTCCTGTAACTGCATTCTCCTGTAACTGCATTCTACTATATCTGCATTCTACTATATCTGCATTTTACTATATCTGCATTCTCCTGGAACTGCATTCACCTGTAACTGCATTCTACTATATCTGCATTCTACTATATCTGCATTCTACTATATCTGCATTCTCCTGTAACTGCATTCTCCTGTAACTGCATTCTACTATATCTGCATTCTCCTGTAACTGCATTCTACTATATCTGCATTCTACTATATCTGCATTCTCCTATAACTGCATTCTCCTATAACTGCATTCTACTATATCTGCATTCTCCTGTAACTGCATTCTACTATATCTGCAATCTCCTGTAACTGCATTCTACTATATCTGCATTCTCCTGTAACTGCATTCTACTATATCTGCATTCTACTATATCTGCATTCTCCTATAACTGCATTCTCCTATAACTGCATTCTACTATATCTGCATTCTCCTGTAACTGCATTCTACTATATCTGCATTCTCCTGTAACTGCATTCTACTATATCTGCATTCTCCTGTAACTGCATTCTACTTTAACTGCATTCTCCTGTAACTGCATTCTCCTGTAACTGCATTCTGCTGTAACTGCATTCTACTATATCTGCATTCTCCTATAAATGCATTCTCCTGTAGCTGCATTCTCCTGTAGCTGCATTCTCCTGTAGCTGCATTCTCCTGTAACTGCATTCTACTATATCTGCATTCTACTATACCTGCATTCTACTATATCTGCATTCCGCTGTAACTGCATTCTCCTGTAACTGCATTCTACTATATCTGCATTCACCTGTAACTGCATTCCCCTGTAACTGCATTCTACTATATCTGCATTCTCCTGTAACTGCATTCTCCTGTAACTGCATTCACCTGTAACTGCATTCTACTATATCTGCATTCTCCTGTAACTGCATTCTCCTGTAGCTGCATTCAGCTGTAGCTGCATTCTCCTGTTACTGCATTCTCCTGTCGCTGCATTCTCCTGTAGCTGCATTCACCTATAACTGCATTCTCCTGTAGCTGCATTCACCTGTAACTGCATTCTCCTGTAACTGCATTCACCTGTAACTGCATTCTCCTGTAACTGCATTCTCCTGTAACTGCATTCTCCTGTTGCTGCATTCTCCTGTAACTGCATTCTCCTGTAACTGCATTCACCTGTAACTGCATTGTCCTGTAACTGCATTCACCTGTAACTGCATTCTCCTGTAACTGCATTCACCTGTAACTGCATTCTCCGATAACTGCATTCTATTGTAACTTCATTCTCCTATAACTGCATTCTCCTGTAACTGCATTTTACTATATCTGCATTCTCCTGTAGCTGCATTCTCCTATAACTGCATTCTCCTGTAACTGCATTCTATTATATCTGCATTCTACTATATCTGCATTCTACTATATATGAATTCTCCTGGTACTGCATTCTCCTGTAACTGCATTCTACTATATCTGCATTCTCCTGTAACTGCATTCTCCTGTAACTGCATTCTCCTGTAACTGCATTCTACTATATCTGCATTCTCCTGTAATTGCATTCTCCTGTAACTGCATTCTACTATATCTGAATTCTCCTGATACTGCATTCTCCTGTAACTGCATTCTCCTGTAACTGCATTCTACTATATCTGCATTCTCCTGTAACTGCATTCTCCTGTAACTGCATTCTCCTGTAACTGCATTCTACTATATCTGCATTCTCCTGTAACTGCATTCTCCCGTAACTGCATTCTACTATATCTGCATTTTCCTGTAGCTGCATTCTCCTGTAACTGCATTCTCCTGTAGCTGCATTCTCCTGTAACTGCATTCTCCTGTAACTGCATTCTCCTGTAACTGCATTCTACTATATCTGCATTCTACTATATCTGCATTCTACTATATCTGCATTAACCTGGAACTGCATTCACCTGTAACTGCATTCTACTATATCTGTATTCTACTAGATCTGCATTCTACTATATCTGCATTCTACTATATCTGCATTCTCCTGTAACTGCATTCTCCTGTAACTGCATCCTACTATATCTGCATTCTCCTGTAACTGCATTCTACTATATCTGCATTCTCCTGTAACTGCATTCTCCTGTAACTGCATTCTACTATATCTGCATTCTCCTGCAACTGCATTCTCCTGTAACTGCATTCTACTATATCTGAATTCTCCTGATACTGCATTCTCCTGTAACTGCATTCTCCTGTAACTGCATTCTACTATATCTGCATTCTCCTGTAACTGCATTCTCCTGTAACTGCATTCTACTATATCTGCATTCTCCTGTAACTGCATTCTCCCGTAACTGCATTCTACTATATCTGCATTTTCCTGTAGCTGCATTCTCATGTAACTGCATTCTCCTGTAGCTGCATTCTCCTGTAACTGCATTCTCCTGTAACTGCATTCTCCTGTAACTGCATTCTACTATATCTGCATTCTACTATATCTGCAATCTACTATATCTGCATTCTCCTGGAACTGCATTCACCTGTAACTGCATTCTACTATATCTGCATTCTACTAGATCTGCATTCTACTATATCTGCATTCTACTATATCTGCATTCTCCTGTAACTGCATTCTCCTGTAACTGCATCCTACTATATCTGCATTCTCCTGTAACTGCATTCTACTATATCTGCATTCTCCTGTAACTGCATTCTACTATATCTGCATTCTACTATATCTGCATTCTCCTATATCTGCATTCTCCTGTAACTGCATTCTACTATATCTGCATTCTCCTGTAACTGCATTCTCCTGTAACTGCATTCTACTATATCTGCATTCTCCTGTAACAGCATTCTACTATATCTGCATTCTCCTGTAACTGCATTCTACTATATCTGCATTCTCCTGTAACTGCATTCTCCTTTAACTGCATTCTACTATATCTGCATTCTCCTGTAACTGCATTCTCCTGTAACTGAATTCTGCTGTAACTGCATTCTCCTGTAACTGTATTCTGCTGTAACTGCATTCTACTATATCTGCATTCTCCTGTAACTGCATTCTCCTGTAACTGCATTCTACTATATCTGCATTCTCCTGTAACTGCATTCTCCTGTAACTGCATTCTGCTGTTACTGCATTCTCCTGTAACTGCATTCTGCTGTAACTGCATTCTACTATATCTGCATTCTCCTATAACTGCATTCTCCTGTAACTGCATTCTACTATATCTGCATTCTCCTATAACTGCATTCTCCTGTAGCTGCATTCTTCTATATCTGCATTCTCCTGTAGCTGCATTCTCCTGTAACTGCATTCTACTATATCTGCATTCTACTATATCTGCATTTTGCTGTAACTGCATTCTCCTGTAACTGCATTCTCCTGTAACTGCATTCTCCTGTAACTGCATTCTCCTGTAGCTGCATTCTCCTGTAGCTGCATTCTCCTGTAGCTGCATTCTCCTGTAACTGCATTCTACTATATCTGCATTCTACTATACCTGCATTCTGCTATATCTGCATTCTGCTGTAACTGCATTCTCCTGTAACTGCATTCTACTATATCTGCATTCACCTGTAACTGCATTCTCCTCTAACTGCATTCTACTATATCTGCATTCTCCTGTAACTGCATTCTCCTGTAACTGCATTCACCTGTAACTGCATTCTACTATATCTGCATTCTCCTGTAACTGCATTCTCCTGTAGCTGCATTCAGCTGTAGCTGCATTCTCCTGTAACTGCATTCTCCTGTCGCTGCATTCTCCTGTAGCTGCATTCACCTATAACTGCATTCTCCTTTAGCTGCATTCACCTGTAACTGCAATCTCCTGTAACTGCATTCTCCTGTAACTGCATTCACCTGTAACTGCATTCTCCTGTAACTGCATTCTCCTGTAATTGCATTCTCCTGTAGCTGCATTCTCCTGTAACTGCATTCTCCTGTAACTGCATTCACCTGTAATTGCATTCTCCTATAACTGCTTTCTACTGTAATTCATTCTCCTATAACTGCATTCTCCTGTAACTGCATTTTACTATATCTGCATTCTCCTGTAGCTGCATTCTCCTATAACTGCATTCTCCTGTAACTGCATTCTACTATATCTGCATTCTACTATATCTGCATCTACTATATCTGAATTCTCCTGGTACTGCATTCTCCTGTAACTGCATTCTACTATATCTGCATTCTCCTGTAACTGCATTCTCCTGTAACTGCATTCTACTATATCTGCATTCTCCTGTAACTGCTTTCTCCTGTAACTGCATTCTACTATATCTGAATTCTCCTGATACTGCATTCTCCTGTAACTGCATTCTCCTGTAACTGCATTCTACTATATCTGCATTCTCCTGTAACTGCATTCTCCTGTAACTGCATTCTCCTGTAACTGCAGTCTACTATATCTGCATTCTCCTGTAACTGCATTCTGCCTTAACTGCATTCTACTATATCTGCATTCTCCTGTAGCTGCATTCTCCTGTAACTGCATTCTCCTGTATCTGCATTCTCCTGTAACTGCATTCTCCTGTAACTGCATTCTCCTGTAACTGCATTCTACTATATCTGCATTCTACTATATCTGCATTCTACTATATCTGCATTCTCCTGTAACTGCATTCTCCTGTAACTGCATTCTACTATATCTGCATTCTACTATATCTGCATTTTACTATATCTGCATTCTCCTGGAACTGCATTCACCTGTAACTGCATTCTACTATATCTGCATTCTACTATATCTGCATTCTACTATATCTGCATTCTCCTGTAACTGCATTCTCCTGTAACTGCATCCTACTATATCTGCATTCTCCTGTAACTGCATTCTACTATATCTGCATTCTTCTGTAACTGCATTCTACTATATCTGCATTCTACTATATCTGCATTCTCCTATAACTGCATTCTCCTGTAACTGCATTCTACTATATCTGCATTCTCCTGTAACTGCATTCTACTATATCTGCATTCTCCTGTAACTGCATTCTCCTGTTACTGCATTCTACTATATCTGCATTCTCCTGTAACTGCATTCTACTATATCTGCATTCTCCTGTAACTGCATTCTACTATATCTGCATTCTCCTGTAACTGCATTCTCCTGTAACTGCATTCTACTATATCTGCATTCTCCTGTAACTGCATTCTCCTGTAACTGCATTCTCCTGTAACTGCATTCTGTTGTAACTGCATTCTCCTGTTACTGTATTCTGCTGTAACTGCATTCTACTATATCTGCATTCTCCTGTAACTGCATTCTCCTGTAACTGCATTCTACTATATCTGCATTCTCCTGTAACTGCATTCTCCTGTAACTGCATTCTGCTGTAACTGCATTCTCCTGTAACTGTATTCTGCTGTAACTGCATTCTACTATATCTGCATTCTCCTATAACTGCATTCTCCTGTAACTGCATTCTACTATATCTGCATTCTCCTATAACTGCATTCTCCTGTAGCTGCATTCCTCTATATCTGCATTCTCCTGTAGCTGCATTCTCCTGTAACTGCATTCTACTATATCTGCATTCTACTATATCTGCATTTTGCTGTAACTGCATTCTCCTGTAACTGCATTCTACTATATCTGCATTCTCCTGTAACTGCATTCTCCTGTAACTGCATTCTACTATATCTGCATTCTCCTGTAACTGCATTCACCTGTAACTGCATTCTACTATATCTGCATTCTCCTGTAGCTGCATTCACCTGTAGCTGCATTCTCCTATAACTGCATTCTCCTGTCGCTGCATTCTCCTGTAGCTGCATTCACCTATAACTGCATTCTCCTGTAGCTGCATTCTCCTGTAACTGCATTCTCCAGTATCTGCATTCTCCTGTAACTGCATTCTACTATATCTGCATTCTCCTTTAACTGCATTCTCCTGTAACTGCATTCTCCTGTAACTGCATTCTCCTGTAACTGCATTCACCTGTATCTGCATTCTCCTGTAACTGCATTCTACTATATCTGCATTCTCCTGTAACTGCATTCTCCTGTAACTGCATTCTACTATATCTGCATTCTCCTGTAACTGCATTCTCCAGTAACTGCATTCTCCTGTAACTGCATTCTACTATATCTGCATTCTCCTATAACTGCATTCACCTGTAGCTGCATTCTCGTATAACTGCATTCTCCTGTAACTGCATTCTCCTATAACTGCATTCTCCTGTAACTGCATTCTCCTGTAACTGCATTCTACTATATCTGCATTCTCCTGTAGCTGCATTCTCCTGTAACTGCATTCTCCTATAACTGCATTCTCCTGTAGCTGCATTCACCTGTAACTGCATTCTCCTATAACGGCATTTTCGTGTAACTGCATTCTCCTGTAGCTGCATTCTCCTGTAACTGCATTCTCCTATAACTGCATTCTCCTGTAGCTGCATTCACCTGTAGCTGCATTCTCCTGTAACTGCATTCTCCTGTAGCTGCATTCACCTGGAACTGCATTCTCCTGTAACTGCATTCTCCTTTAACTGTATTCTACTGTAACTGCATTCTCCTGTAGCTGCATTCTCCTGTAACTGCATTCTACTGTAGCTGCATTCACCTGTAACTGCATTCTCCTGTAGCTGCATTCACCTGTAACTGCATTCTCCTATAACTACATTCTGCTGTAACTGCATTCTCCTGTAACTGCATTCTCCTGTAGCTGCATTCACCTGTAACTGCATTCTCCTGTAGCTGCATTCACCTGTAACTGCATTATCCTATAACTACATTCTCCTGTAGCGGCGTTCTCCTGTAAGTGCCTTCTCCTGTAACTGCATTCACCTGTAACTGCATTCTGCTGTAACTGCATTCTCCTATAACTGCATTCTCCTGTAACTGCATTCTCCTGTAACTGCATTCTCCTATAACTACATTCTCCTGTAACTGCATTCTCCTGTAACTGCATTCTCCTATAACTACATTCTGCTGTAACTGCATTCTCCTGTAACTGCATTCTCCTATAACTACATTCTCCTGTAACTGCATTCTCCTGTAACTGCATTCTCCTATAACTACATTCTCCTGTAACTGCATTCTCCTGTATCTGCATTCTCCTGTAACTGCATTCTCCTGTATCTGCATTCACCTGTAACTGCATTCTCCTATAACTGCATTTTCCTGTAACTGCATTCTCCTGTAGCTGCATTCTCCTGTAACTGCATTCTCCTATAACTACATTCCACTGTAACTGCATTCTACTATATCTGCATTCTCCTATAACATCATTCTCCTGTAACTGCATTCACCTGTAACTGCATTCTCCTGTAACTTCATTCTCCTGTAACTGCATTCTACTATATCTGCATTCTCCTATAACTGCATTCTCCTGTAACTGCATTCTACTATATCTGCATTCACCTGTAACTGCATTCTCCTGTAACTGCATTCACCTGTAACTGCATTCTCCTGTAACTTCATTCTCCTGTAACTGCATTCTACTATATCTGCATTCACCTGTAACTGCATTCTCCTGTAACTGCATTCTCCTGTAGCTGCATTCACCTATAACTGCATTCACCTGTAACTGCATTCTCCTATAACTGCATTCACCTGTAGCTGCATTCTCCTGTCGCTGCATTCTCCTGTACCTGCATTCACCTATAACTGCATTCTCCTGTAACTGCATTCACCTGTAACTGCATTCTCCTGTAACTGCATTCTCCAGTAACTGCATTCTCCTGTAACTGCATTTTACTATATCTGTCTTCTCCTGTAGCTGCATTCTCCTATAACAGCATTCTCCTGTAACTGCATTCTACTATATCTGCATTCTACTATATCTGAATTCTCCTGGTACTGCATTCTCCTGTAACTGCATTCTCCGGTAACTGCATTCTACTATATCTGCATTCTCCTGTAACTGATTCTCCTGTAACTGCATTCTCCTGTAACTGCATTCTACTATATCTGCATTCTCCTGTAACTGCATTCTCCTGTAACTGCATTCTACTATATCTGAATTCACCTGGTACTGCATTCTCCTGTAACTGCATTCTCCTGTAACTGCATTCTACTATATCTGCATTCTCCTGTAACTGCATTCTCCTGTAACTGCATTCTACTATATCTGCATTCTCCTGTAACTGCATTCTCCTGTAACTGTATTCTACTATATCTGCATTCTCCTGTAGCTGCATTCTCCTGTAACTGCATTCTCCTGTAGCTGCATTCTCCTGTAACTGCATTCTCCTGTAACTGCATTCTCTTGTAACTGCTTTCTACTATATCTGCATTTTACTATATCTGCATTCTCCTGTAACTGCATTCTCCTGTAACTGCATTCTACTATATCTGCATTCTACTATATCTGCATTTTACTATATCTGCATTCTCCTGGAACTGCATTCACCTGTAACTGCATTCTACTATATCTGCATTCTACTATATCTGCATTCTACTATATCTGCATTCTCCTGTAACTGCATTCTCCTGTAACTGCATTCTACTATATCTGCATTCTCCTGTAACTGCATTCTACTATATCTGCATTCTACTATATCTGCATTCTCCTATAACTGCATTCTCCTATAACTGCATTCTACTATATCTGCATTCTCCTGTAACTGCATTCTACTATATCTGCATTCTCCTGTAACTGCATTCTACTATATCTGCATTCTCCTGTAACTGCATTCTACTATATCTGCATTCTACTATATCTGCATTCTCCTATAACTGCATTCTCCTATAACTGCATTCTACTATATCTGCATTCTCCTGTAACTGCATTCTACTATATCTGCATTCTCCTGTAACTGCATTCTACTATATCTGCATTCTCCTGTAACTGCATTCTACTTTAACTGCATTCTCTTGTAACTGCATTCTCCTGTAACTGCATTCTGCTGTAACTGCATTCACCTGTAACTGCATTCTGCTGTAACAGCATTCTACTATATCTGCATTCTCCTATAACTGCATTCTGCTGTAACTGCATTCTACTATATCTGCATTCTCCTATAAATGCATTCTCCTGTAGCTGCATTCTCCTGTAGCTGCATTCTCCTGTAGCTGCATTCTCCTGTAACTGCATTCTACTATATCTGCATTCTACTATACCTGCATTCTACTATATCTGCATTCTGCTGTAACTGCATTCTCCTGTAACTGCATTCTACTATATCTGCATTCTCCTGTAACTGCATTCTCCTGTAACTGCATTCTACTATATCTGCATTCTCCTGTAACTGCATTCTCCTGTAACTGCATTCACCTGTAACTGCATTCCCCTGTAACTGCATTCTACTATATCTGCATTCTCCTGTAACTGCATTCTCCTGTAACTGCATTCACCTGTAACTGCATTCTACTATATCTGCATTCTCCTGTAACTGCATTCACCTGTAACTGCATTCTACTATATCTGCATTCTCCTGTAACTGCATTCTCCTGTAGCTGCATTCAGCTGTAGCTGCATTCTCCTGTAACTGCATTCTCCTGTCGCTGCATTCTCCTGTAGCTGCATTCACCTATAACTGCATTCTCCTGTAGCTGCATTCACCTGTAACTGCATTCTCCTGTAACTTCATTCACCTGTAACTGCATTCTCCTGTAACTGCATTCTCCTGTAACTGCATTCTCCTGTTGCTGCATTCTCCTGTAACTGCATTCTCCTGTAACTGCATTCACCTATAACTGCATTGTCCTGTAACTGCATTCACCTGTAACTGCATTCTCCTGTAACTGCATTCACCTGTAACTGCATTCTCCTGTAACTTCATTCTCCTATAACTGCACTCTCCTGTAACTTCATTTTACTATATCTGCATTCTCCTGTAGCTGCATTCTCCTAAAGCTGCATTCTCCTGTAACTGCATTCTATTATTTCTGCATTCTACTATATCTGCATTCTACTATATATGAATTCTCCTGGTACTGCATTCTCCTGTAACTGCATTCTACTATATCTGCATTCTCCTGTAACTGCATTCTCCTGTTACTGCATTCTCCTGTAACTGCATTCTACTATATCTGCATTCTCCTGTAACTGCATTCTCCTGTAACTGCATTCTACTATATCTGAATTCTCCTGATACTGCATTCTCCTGTAACTGCATTCTACTATATCTGCATTCTCCTGTAACTGCATTCTCCTGTAACTGCATTCTCCTGTAACTGCATTCTACTATATCTGCATTCTCCTGTAACTGCATTCTCCTGTAACTGCATTCTCCTGTAACTGCATTCTACTATATCTGCATTCTCCTGTAACTGCATTCTCCCGTAACTGCATTCTACTATATCTGCATTTTCCTGTAGCTGCATTCTCCTGTAACTGCATTCTCCTGTAGCTGCATTCTCCTGTAACTGCATTCTCCTGTAACTGCATTCTCCTGTAACTGCATTCTACTATATCTGCATTCTACTATATCTGCATTCTACTATATCTGCATTCTCCTGGAACTGCATTCTCCTATAACTGCATTCTCCTGTAACTGCATTCTCCTGTAACTGCATTCTACTATATCTGCATTCTCCTGTAGCTGCATTCTCCTGTAACTGCATTCTCCTATAACTGCATTCTCCTGTAGCTGCATTCACCTGTAACTGCATTCTCCTATAACGGCATTTTCGTGTAACTGCATTCTCCTGTAGCTGCATTCTCCTGTAACTGCATTCTCCTATAACTGCATTCTCCTGTAGCTGCATTCACCTGTAGCTGCATTCTCCTGTAACTGCATTCTCCTGTAGCTGCATTCACCTGGAACTGCATTCTCCTGTAACTGCATTCTCCTTTAACTGTATTCTACTGTAACTGCATTCTCCTGTAGCTGCATTCTCCTGTAACTGCATTCTACTGTAGCTGCATTCACCTGTAACTGCATTCTCCTGTAGCTGCATTCACCTGTAACTGCATTCTCCTATAACTACATTCTGCTGTAACTGCATTCTCCTGTAACTGCATTCTCCTGTAGCTGCATTCACCTGTAACTGCATTCTCCTGTAGCTGCATTCACCTGTAACTGCATTATCCTATAACTACATTCTCCTGTAGCGGCGTTCTCCTGTAAGTGCCTTCTCCTGTAACTGCATTCACCTGTAACTGCATTCTGCTGTAACTGCATTCTCCTATAACTGCATTCTCCTGTAACTGCATTCTCCTGTAACTGCATTCTCCTATAACTACATTCTCCTGTAACTGCATTCTCCTGTAACTGCATTCTCCTATAACTACATTCTGCTGTAACTGCATTCTCCTGTAACTGCATTCTCCTATAACTACATTCTCCTGTAACTGCATTCTCCTGTAACTGCATTCTCCTATAACTACATTCTCCTGTAACTGCATTCTCCTGTATCTGCATTCTCCTGTAACTGCATTCTCCTGTATCTGCATTCACCTGTAACTGCATTCTCCTATAACTGCATTTTCCTGTAACTGCATTCTCCTGTAGCTGCATTCTCCTGTAACTGCATTCTCCTATAACTACATTCCACTGTAACTGCATTCTACTATATCTGCATTCTCCTATAACATCATTCTCCTGTAACTGCATTCACCTGTAACTGCATTCTCCTGTAACTTCATTCTCCTGTAACTGCATTCTACTATATCTGCATTCTCCTATAACTGCATTCCACTGTAACTGCATTCTACTATATCTGCATTCTCCTATAACATCATTCTCCTGTAACTGCGTTCACCTGTAACTGCATTCTCCTGTAACTTCATTCTCCTGTAACTGCATTCTACTATATCTGCATTCTCCTATAACTGCATTCTCCTGTAACTGCATTCTACTATATCTGCATTCACCTGTAACTGCATTCTCCTGTAACTGCATTCACCTGTAACTGCATTCTCCTGTAACTTCATTCTCCTGTAACTGCATTCTACTATATCTGCATTCACCTGTAACTGCATTCTCCTGTAACTGCATTCTCCTGTAGCTGCATTCACCTATAACTGCATTCACCTGTAACTGCATTCTCCTATAACTGCATTCACCTGTAGCTGCATTCTCCTGTCGCTGCATTCTCCTGTACCTGCATTCACCTATAACTGCATTCTCCTGTAACTGCATTCACCTGTAACTGCATTCTCCTGTAACTGCATTCTCCAGTAACTGCATTCTCCTGTAACTGCATTTTACTATATCTGTCTTCTCCTGTAGCTGCATTCTCCTATAACAGCATTCTCCTGTAACTGCATTCTACTATATCTGCATTCTACTATATCTGAATTCTCCTGGTACTGCATTCTCCTGTAACTGCATTCTCCGGTAACTGCATTCTACTATATCTGCATTCTCCTGTAACTGATTCTCCTGTAACTGCATTCTCCTGTAACTGCATTCTACTATATCTGCATTCTGCTGTAACTGCATTCTCCTGTAACTGCATTCTACTATATCTGAATTCACCTGGTACTGCATTCTCCTGTAACTGCATTCTCCTGTAACTGCATTCTACTATATCTGCATTCTCCTGTAACTGCATTCTCCTGTAACTGCATTCTACTATATCTGCATTTTCCTGTAACTGCATTCTCCTGTAGCTGCATTCTCCTGTAACTGCATTCTCCTATAACTACATTCCACTGTAACTGCATTCTACTATATCTGCATTCTCCTATAACATCATTCTCCTGTAACTGCATTCACCTGTAACTGCATTCTCCTGTAACTTCATTCTCCTGTAACTGCATTCTACTATATCTGCATTCTCCTATAACTGCATTCTCCTGTAACTGCATTCTACTATATCTGCATTCACCTGTAACTGCATTCTCCTGTAACTGCATTCACCTGTAACTGCATTCTCCTGTAACTTCATTCTCCTGTAACTGCATTCTACTATATCTGCATTCACCTGTAACTGCATTCTCCTGTAACTGCATTCTCCTGTAGCTGCATTCACCTATAACTGCATTCACCTGTAACTGCATTCTCCTATAACTGCATTCACCTGTAGCTGCATTCTCCTGTCGCTGCATTCTCCTGTACCTGCATTCACCTATAACTGCATTCTCCTGTAACTGCATTCACCTGTAACTGCATTCTCCTGTAACTGCATTCTCCAGTAACTGCATTCTCCTGTAACTGCATTTTACTATATCTGTCTTCTCCTGTAGCTGCATTCTCCTATAACAGCATTCTCCTGTAACTGCATTCTACTATATCTGCATTCTACTATATCTGAATTCTCCTGGTACTGCATTCTCCTGTAACTGCATTCTCCGGTAACTGCATTCTACTATATCTGCATTCTCCTGTAACTGATTCTCCTGTAACTGCATTCTCCTGTAACTGCATTCTACTATATCTGCATTCTCCTGTAACTGCATTCTCCTGTAACTGCATTCTACTATATCTGAATTCACCTGGTACTGCATTCTCCTGTAACTGCATTCTCCTGTAACTGCATTCTACTATATCTGCATTCTCCTGTAACTGCATTCTCCTGTAACTGCATTCTACTATATCTGCATTCTCCTGTAACTGCATTCTCCTGTAACTGTATTCTACTATATCTGCATTCTCCTGTAGCTGCATTCTCCTGTAACTGCATTCTCCTGTAGCTGCATTCTCCTGTAACTGCATTCTCCTGTAACTGCATTCTCTTGTAACTGCTTTCTACTATATCTGCATTTTACTATATCTGCATTCTCCTGTAACTGCATTCTCCTGTAACTGCATTCTACTATATCTGCATTCTACTATATCTGCATTTTACTATATCTGCATTCTCCTGGAACTGCATTCACCTGTAACTGCATTCTACTATATCTGCATTCTACTATATCTGCATTCTACTATATCTGCATTCTCCTGTAACTGCATTCTCCTGTAACTGCATTCTACTATATCTGCATTCTCCTGTAACTGCATTCTACTATATCTGCATTCTACTATATCTGCATTCTCCTATAACTGCATTCTCCTATAACTGCATTCTACTATATCTGCATTCTCCTGTAACTGCATTCTACTATATCTGCATTCTCCTGTAACTGCATTCTACTATATCTGCATTCTCCTGTAACTGCATTCTACTATATCTGCATTCTACTATATCTGCATTCTCCTATAACTGCATTCTCCTATAACTGCATTCTACTATATCTGCATTCTCCTGTAACTGCATTCTACTATATCTGCATTCTCCTGTAACTGCATTCTACTATATCTGCATTCTCCTGTAACTGCATTCTACTTTAACTGCATTCTCTTGTAACTGCATTCTCCTGTAACTGCATTCTGCTGTAACTGCATTCACCTGTAACTGCATTCTGCTGTAACAGCATTCTACTATATCTGCATTCTCCTATAACTGCATTCTGCTGTAACTGCATTCTACTATATCTGCATTCTCCTATAAATGCATTCTCCTGTAGCTGCATTCTCCTGTAGCTGCATTCTCCTGTAGCTGCATTCTCCTGTAACTGCATTCTACTATATCTGCATTCTACTATACCTGCATTCTACTATATCTGCATTCTGCTGTAACTGCATTCTCCTGTAACTGCATTCTACTATATCTGCATTCTCCTGTAACTGCATTCTCCTGTAACTGCATTCTACTATATCTGCATTCTCCTGTAACTGCATTCTCCTGTAACTGCATTCACCTGTAACTGCATTCCCCTGTAACTGCATTCTACTATATCTGCATTCTCCTGTAACTGCATTCTCCTGTAACTGCATTCACCTGTAACTGCATTCTACTATATCTGCATTCTCCTGTAACTGCATTCACCTGTAACTGCATTCTACTATATCTGCATTCTCCTGTAACTGCATTCTCCTGTAGCTGCATTCAGCTGTAGCTGCATTCTCCTGTAACTGCATTCTCCTGTCGCTGCATTCTCCTGTAGCTGCATTCACCTATAACTGCATTCTCCTGTAGCTGCATTCACCTGTAACTGCATTCTCCTGTAACTTCATTCACCTGTAACTGCATTCTCCTGTAACTGCATTCTCCTGTAACTGCATTCTCCTGTTGCTGCATTCTCCTGTAACTGCATTCTCCTGTAACTGCATTCACCTATAACTGCATTGTCCTGTAACTGCATTCACCTGTAACTGCATTCTCCTGTAACTGCATTCACCTGTAACTGCATTCTCCTGTAACTTCATTCTCCTATAACTGCACTCTCCTGTAACTTCATTTTACTATATCTGCATTCTCCTGTAGCTGCATTCTCCTAAAGCTGCATTCTCCTGTAACTGCATTCTATTATTTCTGCATTCTACTATATCTGCATTCTACTATATATGAATTCTCCTGGTACTGCATTCTCCTGTAACTGCATTCTACTATATCTGCATTCTCCTGTAACTGCATTCTCCTGTTACTGCATTCTCCTGTAACTGCATTCTACTATATCTGCATTCTCCTGTAACTGCATTCTCCTGTAACTGCATTCTACTATATCTGAATTCTCCTGATACTGCATTCTCCTGTAACTGCATTCTACTATATCTGCATTCTCCTGTAACTGCATTCTCCTGTAACTGCATTCTACTATATCTGCATTCTCCTGTAACTGCATTCTCCTGTAACTGCATTCTCCTGTAACTGCATTCTACTATATCTGCATTCTCCTGTAACTGCATTCTCCCGTAACTGCATTCTACTATATCTGCATTTTCCTGTAGCTGCATTCTCCTGTAACTGCATTCTCCTGTAGCTGCATTCTCCTGTAACTGCATTCTCCTGTAACTGCATTCTCCTGTAACTGCATTCTACTATATCTGCATTCTACTATATCTGCATTCTACTATATCTGCATTCTCCTGGAACTGCATTCTCCTATAACTGCATTCTCCTGTAACTGCATTCTCCTGTAACTGCATTCTACTATATCTGCATTCTCCTGTAGCTGCATTCTCCTGTAACTGCATTCTCCTATAACTGCATTCTCCTGTAGCTGCATTCACCTGTAACTGCATTCTCCTATAACGGCATTTTCGTGTAACTGCATTCTCCTGTAGCTGCATTCTCCTGTAACTGCATTCTCCTATAACTGCATTCTCCTGTAGCTGCATTCACCTGTAGCTGCATTCTCCTGTAACTGCATTCTCCTGTAGCTGCATTCACCTGGAACTGCATTCTCCTGTAACTGCATTCTCCTTTAACTGTATTCTACTGTAACTGCATTCTCCTGTAGCTGCATTCTCCTGTAACTGCATTCTACTGTAGCTGCATTCACCTGTAACTGCATTCTCCTGTAGCTGCATTCACCTGTAACTGCATTCTCCTATAACTACATTCTGCTGTAACTGCATTCTCCTGTAACTGCATTCTCCTGTAGCTGCATTCACCTGTAACTGCATTCTCCTGTAGCTGCATTCACCTGTAACTGCATTATCCTATAACTACATTCTCCTGTAGCGGCGTTCTCCTGTAAGTGCCTTCTCCTGTAACTGCATTCACCTGTAACTGCATTCTGCTGTAACTGCATTCTCCTATAACTGCATTCTCCTGTAACTGCATTCTCCTGTAACTGCATTCTCCTATAACTACATTCTCCTGTAACTGCATTCTCCTGTAACTGCATTCTCCTATAACTACATTCTGCTGTAACTGCATTCTCCTGTAACTGCATTCTCCTATAACTACATTCTCCTGTAACTGCATTCTCCTGTAACTGCATTCTCCTATAACTACATTCTCCTGTAACTGCATTCTCCTGTATCTGCATTCTCCTGTAACTGCATTCTCCTGTATCTGCATTCACCTGTAACTGCATTCTCCTATAACTGCATTTTCCTGTAACTGCATTCTCCTGTAGCTGCATTCTCCTGTAACTGCATTCTCCTATAACTACATTCCACTGTAACTGCATTCTACTATATCTGCATTCTCCTATAACATCATTCTCCTGTAACTGCATTCACCTGTAACTGCATTCTCCTGTAACTTCATTCTCCTGTAACTGCATTCTACTATATCTGCATTCTCCTATAACTGCATTCCACTGTAACTGCATTCTACTATATCTGCATTCTCCTATAACATCATTCTCCTGTAACTGCGTTCACCTGTAACTGCATTCTCCTGTAACTTCATTCTCCTGTAACTGCATTCTACTATATCTGCATTCTCCTATAACTGCATTCTCCTGTAACTGCATTCTACTATATCTGCATTCACCTGTAACTGCATTCTCCTGTAACTGCATTCACCTGTAACTGCATTCTCCTGTAACTTCATTCTCCTGTAACTGCATTCTACTATATCTGCATTCACCTGTAACTGCATTCTCCTGTAACTGCATTCTCCTGTAGCTGCATTCACCTATAACTGCATTCACCTGTAACTGCATTCTCCTATAACTGCATTCACCTGTAGCTGCATTCTCCTGTCGCTGCATTCTCCTGTACCTGCATTCACCTATAACTGCATTCTCCTGTAACTGCATTCACCTGTAACTGCATTCTCCTGTAACTGCATTCTCCAGTAACTGCATTCTCCTGTAACTGCATTTTACTATATCTGTCTTCTCCTGTAGCTGCATTCTCCTATAACAGCATTCTCCTGTAACTGCATTCTACTATATCTGCATTCTACTATATCTGAATTCTCCTGGTACTGCATTCTCCTGTAACTGCATTCTCCGGTAACTGCATTCTACTATATCTGCATTCTCCTGTAACTGATTCTCCTGTAACTGCATTCTCCTGTAACTGCATTCTACTATATCTGCATTCTCCTGTAACTGCATTCTCCTGTAACTGCATTCTACTATATCTGAATTCACCTGGTACTGCATTCTCCTGTAACTGCATTCTCCTGTAACTGCATTCTACTATATCTGCATTCTCCTGTAACTGCATTCTCCTGTAACTGCATTCTACTATATCTGCATTCTCCTGTAACTGCATTCTCCTGTAACTGTATTCTACTATATCTGCATTCTCCTGTAGCTGCATTCTCCTGTAACTGCATTCTCCTGTAGCTGCATTCTCCTGTAACTGCATTCTCCTGTAACTGCATTCTCTTGTAACTGCTTTCTACTATATCTGCATTTTACTATATCTGCATTCTCCTGTAACTGCATTCTCCTGTAACTGCATTCTACTATATCTGCATTCTACTATATCTGCATTTTACTATATCTGCATTCTCCTGGAACTGCATTCACCTGTAACTGCATTCTACTATATCTGCATTCTACTATATCTGCATTCTACTATATCTGCATTCTCCTGTAACTGCATTCTCCTGTAACTGCATTCTACTATATCTGCATTCTCCTGTAACTGCATTCTACTATATCTGCATTCTACTATATCTGCATTCTCCTATAACTGCATTCTCCTATAACTGCATTCTACTATATCTGCATTCTCCTGTAACTGCATTCTACTATATCTGCATTCTCCTGTAACTGCATTCTACTATATCTGCATTCTCCTGTAACTGCATTCTACTATATCTGCATTCTACTATATCTGCATTCTCCTATAACTGCATTCTCCTATAACTGCATTCTACTATATCTGCATTCTCCTGTAACTGCATTCTACTATATCTGCATTCTCCTGTAACTGCATTCTACTATATCTGCATTCTCCTGTAACTGCATTCTACTTTAACTGCATTCTCTTGTAACTGCATTCTCCTGTAACTGCATTCTGCTGTAACTGCATTCACCTGTAACTGCATTCTGCTGTAACAGCATTCTACTATATCTGCATTCTCCTATAACTGCATTCTCCTGTAACTGCATTCTACTATATCTGCATTCTCCTATAAATGCATTCTCCTGTAGCTGCATTCTCCTGTAGCTGCATTCTCCTGTAGCTGCATTCTCCTGTAACTGCATTCTACTATATCTGCATTCTACTATACCTGCATTCTACTATATCTGCATTCTGCTGTAACTGCATTCTCCTGTAACTGCATTCTACTATATCTGCATTCTCCTGTAACTGCATTCTCCTGTAACTGCATTCTACTATATCTGCATTCTCCTGTAACTGCATTCTCCTGTAACTGCATTCACCTGTAACTGCATTCCCCTGTAACTGCATTCTACTATATCTGCATTCTCCTGTAACTGCATTCTCCTGTAACTGCATTCACCTGTAACTGCATTCTACTATATCTGCATTCTCCTGTAACTGCATTCACCTGTAACTGCATTCTACTATATCTGCATTCTCCTGTAACTGCATTCTCCTGTAGCTGCATTCAGCTGTAGCTGCATTCTCCTGTAACTGCATTCTCCTGTCGCTGCATTCTCCTGTAGCTGCATTCACCTATAACTGCATTCTCCTGTAGCTGCATTCACCTGTAACTGCATTCTCCTGTAACTTCATTCACCTGTAACTGCATTCTCCTGTAACTGCATTCTCCTGTAACTGCATTCTCCTGTTGCTGCATTCTCCTGTAACTGCATTCTCCTGTAACTGCATTCACCTATAACTGCATTGTCCTGTAACTGCATTCACCTGTAACTGCATTCTCCTGTAACTGCATTCACCTGTAACTGCATTCTCCTGTAACTTCATTCTCCTATAACTGCACTCTCCTGTAACTTCATTTTACTATATCTGCATTCTCCTGTAGCTGCATTCTCCTAAAGCTGCATTCTCCTGTAACTGCATTCTATTATTTCTGCATTCTACTATATCTGCATTCTACTATATATGAATTCTCCTGGTACTGCATTCTCCTGTAACTGCATTCTACTATATCTGCATTCTCCTGTAACTGCATTCTCCTGTTACTGCATTCTCCTGTAACTGCATTCTACTATATCTGCATTCTCCTGTAACTGCATTCTCCTGTAACTGCATTCTACTATATCTGAATTCTCCTGATACTGCATTCTCCTGTAACTGCATTCTACTATATCTGCATTCTCCTGTAACTGCATTCTCCTGTAACTGCATTCTCCTGTAACTGCATTCTACTATATCTGCATTCTCCTGTAACTGCATTCTCCTGTAACTGCATTCTCCTGTAACTGCATTCTACTATATCTGCATTCTCCTGTAACTGCATTCTCCCGTAACTGCATTCTACTATATCTGCATTTTCCTGTAGCTGCATTCTCCTGTAACTGCATTCTCCTGTAGCTGCATTCTCCTGTAACTGCATTCTCCTGTAACTGCATTCTCCTGTAACTGCATTCTACTATATCTGCATTCTACTATATCTGCATTCTACTATATCTGCATTCTCCTGGAACTGCATTCACCTGTAACTGCATTCTACTATATCTGTATTCTACTAGATCTGCATTCTACTATATCTGCATTCTACTATATCTGCATTCTCCTGTAACTGCATTCTCCTGTAACTGCATTTTACTATATCTGCATTCTCCTGTAACTGCATTCTACTATATCTGCATTCTCCTGTAACTGCATTCTCCTGTAACTGCATTCTCCTGTAACTGCATTCTACTATATCTGCATTCTCCTGTAACTGCATTCTCCTGTAACTGCATTCTACTATATCTGAATTCTCCTGATACTGCATTCTCCTGTAACTGCATTCTCCTGTAACTGCATTCTACTATATCTGCATTCTCCTGTAACTGCATTCTCCTGTAACTGCATTCTACTATATCTGCATTCTCCTGTAACTGCATTCTCCCGTAACTGCATTCTACTATATCTGCATTTTCCTGTAGCTGCATTCTCCTGTAACTGCATTCTCCTGTAGCTGCATTCTCCTGTAACTGCATTCTCCTGTAACTGCATTCTCCTGTAACTGCATTCTACTATATCTGCATTCTACTATATCTGCATTCTACTATATCTGCATTCTCCTGGAACTGCATTCACCTGTAACTGCATTCTACTATATCTGCATTCTACTAGATCTGCATTCTACTATATATGCATTCTACTATATCTGCATTCTCCTGTAACTGCATTCTCCTGTAACTGCATCCTACTATATCTGCATTCTCCTGTAACTGCATTCTACTATATCTGCATTCTCCTGTAACTGCATTCTACTATATCTGCATTCTACTATATCTGCATTCTCCTATATCTGCATTCTCCTGTAACTGCATTCTACTATATCTGCATTCTCCTGTAACTGCATTCTCCTGTAACTGCATTCTACTATATCTGCATTCTCCTGTAACAGCATTCTACTATATCTGCATTCTCCTGAAACTGCATTCTACTATATCTGCATTCTCCTGTAACTGCATTCTCCTTTAACTGCATTCTACTATATCTGCATTCTCCTGTAACTGCATTCTCCTGTAACTGCATTCTGCTGTAACTGCATTCTCCTGTAACTGTATTCTGCTGTACCTGCATTCTACTATATCTGCATTCTCCTGTAACTGCATTCTCCTGTAACTGCATTCTACTATATCTGCATTCTCCTGTAACTGCATTCTCCTGTAACTGCATTCTGCTGTAACTGCATTCTCCTGTAACTGCATTCTGCTGTAACTGCATTCTACTATATCTGCATTCTCCTATAACTGCATTCTCCTGTAACTGCATTCTACTATATCTGCATTCTCCTATAACTGCATTCTCCTGTAGCTGCAATCTTCTATATCTGCATTCTCCTGTAGCTGCATTCTCCTGTAACTGCATTCTACTATATCTGCATTCTACTATATCTGCATTTTGCTGTAACTGCATTCTCCTGTAACTGCATTCTCCTGTAACTGCATTCTCCTGTAACTGCATTCACCTGTAACTGCATTCTCCTGTAACTGCATTCTCCAGTAACTGCATTCTCCTGTAGCTGCATTCTCCAGTAACTGCATTCTCCTGTAACTGCATTCACCTGTTACTGCATTCTCCTCAAGCTGCATTCTACTGTAACTGCATTCTCTTATAACTGCATTCTCCTGTAACTGCATTTTTCTATATCTGCATTCTCCTGTAGCTGCATTCTCCTATAACTGCATTCTCCTGTAACTGCATTCTACTATATCTGCATTCTACTATATCTGAATTCTCCTGGTACTGCATTCTACTGTAACTGCATTCTCCTGTAACTGCATTCTACTATATCTGCATTCTCCTGTAACTGCATTCTCCTGTTACTGCATTCTCCTGTAACTGCATTCTACTATATCTGCATTCTCCTGTAACTGCATTCTCCTGTAACTCTATTCTACTATATCTGCATTCTCCTGTAGCTGCATTCTCCTGTAACTGCATTCTCCTGTAGCTGCATTCTCCTGTAACTGCATTCTACTGTAACTGCATTCTCCTGTAACTGCATTCCACTATATCTGCATTCTACTATATCTGCATTCTACTATATCTGCATTCTGCTGTAACTGCATTCTCCTGTAATTGCATTCTCCTGTAGCTGCATTCTCCTGTAACTGCATTCTCCTGTAACTGCATTCACCTGTAATTGCATTCTCCTATAACTACTTTCTGCTGTAACTTCATTCTCCTATAACTGCGTTCTCCTGTAACTGCATTTTACTATATCTGCATTCTCCTGTATCTGCATTCTCCTATAACTGCATTCTCCTGTAACTGCATTCTACTATATCTGCATTCTACTATATCTGCATCTACTATATCTGAATTCTCCTGCTACTGCATTCTCCTGTAACTGCATTCTCCTGTAACTGCATTCTACTATATCTGCATTCTCCTGTAACTGCATTCTCCTGTAACTGCATTCTCCTGTAACTGCATTCTACTATATCTGCATTCTCCTGTAACTGCATTCTCCCGTAACTGCATTCTACTATATCTGCATTCTCCTGTAGCTGCATTCTCCTGTAACTGCATTCTCCTGTATCTGCATTCTCCTGTAACTGCATTCTCCTGTAACTGCATTCTCCTGTAACTGCATTCTACTATATCTGCATTCTACTATATCTGCATTCTACTATATCTGCATTCTCCTGTAACTGCATTCTCCTGTAACTGCATTCTACTATATCTGCATTCTACTATATCTGCATTTTACTATATCTGCATTCTCCTGGAACTGCATTCACCTGTAACTGCATTCTACTATATCTGCATTCTACTATATCTGCATTCTACTATATCTGCATTCTCCTGTAACTGCATTCTCCTGTAACTGCATCCTACTATATCTGCATTCTCCTGTAATTGCATTCTACTATATCTGCATTCTCCTGTAACTGCATTCTACTATATCTGCATTCTAATATATCTGCATTCTCCTATAACTGCATTCTCCTGTAACTGCATTCTACTATATCTGCATTCTCCTGTAACTGCATTCTACTATATCTGCATTCTACTGTAACTGCATTCTCCTGTAACTGCATTCTACTATATCTGCATTCTCCTGTAACTGCATTCTACTATATCTGCATTCTCCTGTAACTGCATTCTACTATATCTGCATTCTCCTGTAACTGCATTCTCCTGTTACTGTATTCTGCTGTAACTGCATTCTACTATATCTGCATTCTCCTGTAACTGCATTCTCCTGTAACTGCATTCTACTATATCTGCATTCTCCTGTAACTGCATTCTCCTGTAACTGCATTCTGCTGTAACTGCATTCTCCTGTAACTGTATTCTGCTGTAACTGCATTCTACTATATCTGCATTCTCCTATAACTGCATTCTCCTGTAACTGCATTCTACTATATCTGCATTCTCCTATAACTGCATTCTCCTGTAGCTGCATTCCTCTATATCTGCATTCTCCTGTAGCTGCATTCTCCTGTAACTGCATTCTACTATATCTGCATTCTACTATATCTGCATTTTGCTGTAACTGCATTCTCCTGTAACTGCATTCTACTATATCTGCATTCTCCTGTAACTGCATTCTCCTGTAACTGCATTCTACTATATCTGCATTCTCCTGTAACTGCATTCACCTGTAACTGCATTCTACTATATCTGCATTCTCCTGTAACTGCATTCTCCTGTAGCTGCATTCACCTGTAGCTGCATTCTCCTATAACTGCATTCTCCTGTCGCTGCATTCTCCTGTAGCTGCATTCACCTATAACTGCATTCTCCTGTAGCTGCATTCTCCTGTAACTGCATTCTCCAGTATCTGCATTCTCCTGTAACTGCATTCTACTATATCTGCATTCTCCTTTAACTGCATTCTCCTGTAACTGCATTCTCCTGTAACTGCATTCTCCTGTAACTGCATTCACCTGTATCTGCATTCTCCTGTAACTGCATTCTACTATATCTGCATTCTCCTGTAACTGCATTCTCCTGTACCTGCATTCTACTATATCTGCATTCTCCTGTAACTGCATTCTCCAGTAACTGCATTCTCCTGTAACTGCATTCTACTATATCTGCATTCTCCTATAACTGCATTCACCTGTAGCTGCATTCTCGTATAACTGCATTCTCCTTTAACTGCATTCTCCTATAACTGCATTCTCCTGTAACTGCATTCTCCTGTAACTGCATTCTACTATATCTGCATTCTCCTGTAACTGCATTCTCCTGCATCTGCATTCTCCTGTAGCTGCATTCTCCTGTAACTGCATTCTCCTGCAACTGCATTCTACTATATCTGCATTCTACTATATCTGCATTCTCCTATAACTGCATTCTCCTGTAACTGCATTCTCCTATAACTGCATTCTCCTTTAGCTGAATTCTCCTGTAACTGCATTCTACTATATCTGCATTCACCTGTAGCTGCATTCTCCTGTTACTGCATTCTACTATATCTGCATTCACCTGTAACTGCATTCTCCTGTAACTGCATTCTACTATATCTGCATTCACCAGTAACTGCATTCTCCTGTAACTGCATTCTCCTGTAACTGCATTCTACTATATCTGCATTCTCCTGTAACTGCATTCTCCTGTAACTGCATTCTCCTGTAACTGCATTCTCCTGTAACTGCATTCTCCTTTAGCTACATTCACCTGTAACTGCATTCTCCTTTAGCTGCATTCACCTGTAACTGCATTCTCCTGTAACTGCATTCTCCTGTAGCTGCATTCACCTGTAACTGCATTCTACTATATCTGCATTCTCCTGTAACTGCTTTATCCTGTAACTGCATTCTACTATATCTGAATTCTCCTGATACTGCATTCTCCTGTAACTGCATTCTCCTGTAACTGCATTCTACTATATCTGCATTCTCCTGTAAGTGCATTCTCCTGTAACTGCATTCTCCTGTAACTGCATTCTACTATATCTGCATTCTCCTGTAACTGCATTCTCCCGTAACTGCATTCTACTATATCTGCATTCTCCTGTCGCTGCATTCTCCTGTAACTGCATTCTCCTGTATCTGCATTCTCCTGTAACTGCATTCTCCTGTAACTGCATTCTCCTGTAACTGCATTCTACTATATCTGCATTCTACTATATCTGCATTCTACTATATCTGCATTCTCCTGTAACTGCATTCTCCTGTAACTGCATTCTACTATATCTGCATTCTACTATATCTGCATTTTACTATATCTGCATTCTCCTGGAACTGCATTCACCTGTAACTGCATTCTACTATATCTGCATTCTACTATATCTGCATTCTACTATATCTGCATTCTCCTGGAACTGCATTCTCCTGTAACTGCATCCTACTATATCTGCATTCTCCTGTAACTGCATTCTACTATATCTGCATTCTCCTGTAACTGCATTCTACTATATCTGCATTCTACTATATCTGCATTCTCCTATAACTGCATTCTCCTGTAACTGCATTCTACTATATCTGCATTCTCCTGTAACTGCATTCTACTATATCTGCATTCTCCTGTAACAGCAATTCTCCTGTAACTGCATTCTACTATATCTGCATTCTCCTGTAACTGCATTCTACTATATCTGCATTCTCCTGTAACTGCATTCTACTATATCTGCATTCTCCTGTAACTTCATTCTCCTGTAACTGCATTCTACTATATCTGCATTCTCCTGTAACTGCATTCTCCTGTAACTGCATTCTGTTGTAACTGCATTCTCCTGTTACTGTATTCTGCTGTAACTGCATTCTACTATATCTGCATTCTCCTGTAACTGCATTCTACTATATCTGCATTCTCCTGTAACTGCATTCTCCTGTAACTGCATTCTGCTGTAACTGCATTCTCCTGTAACTGTATTCTGCTGTAACTGCATTCTACTATATCTGCATTGTCCTATAACTGCATTCTCCTGTAACTGCATTCTACTATATCTGCATTCTCCTATAACTGCATTCTCCTGTAGCTGCATTCCTCTATATCTGCATTCTCCTGTAGCTGCATTCTCCTGTAACTGCATTCTACTATATCTGCATTCTACTATATCTGCATTTTGCTGTAACTGCATTCTCCTGTAACTGCATTCTACTATATCTGCATTCTCCTGTAGCTGCATTCTCCTATAACTGCATTCTCCTGTCGCTGCATTCTCCTGTAGCTGCATTCACCTATAACTGCATTCTCCTGAAGCTGCATTCTCCTGTAACTGCATTCTCCAGTATCTGCATTCTCCTGTAACTGCATTCTCCTGTAACTGCATTCTACTATATCTGCATTCTCCTTTAACTGCATTCTCCTGTAACTGCATTCTCCTGTAACTGCATTCACCTGTATCTGCATTCTCCTGTAACTGCATTCTCCTCTAACTGCATTCTACTATATCTGCATTCTCCTGTAACTGCATTCTCCTGTAACTGCATTCTCCTGTAACTGCATTCACCTGTATCTGCATTCTCCTGTAACTGCATTCTCCTGTAACTGCATTCTCCTGTAACTGCATTCACCTGTATCTGCATTCACCTGTATCTGCATTCTCCTGTAACTGCATTCTCCTGTAACTGGATTCTACTATATCTGCATTCTCCTGTAACTGCATTCTCCTGTACCTGCATTCTACTATATCTGCATTCTCCTGTAACTGCATTCTCCAGTAACTGCATTCTCCTGTAACTGCATTCTCCTGTAACTGCATTCTACTATATCTGCATTCTCCTATAACTGCATTCACCTGTAGCTGCATTCTCGTATAACTGCATTCTCCTGTAACTGCATTCTCCTATAACTGCATTCTCCTGTAACTGCATTCTCCTGTAACTGCATTCTACTATATCTGCATTCTCCTGTAACTGCATTCTCCTGCATCTGCATTCTCCTGTAGCTGCATTCTCCTGTAACTGCATTCTCCTGTAACTGCATTCTACTATATCTGCATTCTACTATATCTGCATTCTCCTATAACTGCATTCTCTTGTAACTGCATTCTCCTATAACTGCATTCTCCTGTAACTGCATTCTCCTATAACTGCATTCTCCTTTAGCTGAATTCTCCTGTAACTGCATTCTACTATATCTGCATTCTCCTGTAACTGCATTCTCCTGTAGCTGCATTCTCCTGTAACTGCATTCTACAATATCTGCATTCACCTGTAGCTGCATTCTCCTGTTACTGCATTCTACTATATCTGCATTCACCAGTAACTGCATTCTCCTGTAACTGCATTCTCCTGTAACTGCATTCTACTATATCTGCATTCTCCTGTAACTGCATTCTCCTGTAACTGCATTCTCCTGTAACTGCATTCTCCTTTAGCTACATTCACCTGTAACTGCATTCTCCTTTAGCTGCATTCACCTGTAACTGCATTCTCCTGTAACTGCATTCTCCTGTAGCTGCATTCACCTGTAACTGCATTCTCCTGTAGCTGCATTCACCTGTAGCTGCATTCTGCTGTAGCTGCATTCTGCTGTAACTGCATTCGCCTGTAGCTGCATTCACCTGTAGCTGCATTCTCCTGTAACTGCATTCTCCTGTAGCTGCATTCACCTGTAACTGCATTCTCCTGTAACTGCATTCTCCTGTAGCTGCATTCACCTGTAGCTGCATTCTGCTGTAACTTGCATTCTCCTGTAGCTGCATTCTTCTTTAACTGCATTCTACTATATCTGCATTCTCCTGTAGCTGCATTCACCTATAACTGCATTCTCCTGTAGCTGTATTCTCCTATAACTGCATTCTCCTGTAGCTGCATTCTCCTGTAGCTTCATTCTCCTATAACTGCATTCTACTATATCTGCATTCTACTACATCTGCATTCTACTATATCTGCATTCTCCTGGTACTGCATTCTCCTGCTACTGCATTCTTCTATATCTGCATTCACCTGTAACTGCATTCACCTATAACTGCATTCTCCTGTAGCTGTATTCTCCTATAACTGCATTCTCCTGTAGCTGCATTCTCCTGTAGCTGCATTCTCCTATAACTGCATTCTACTATATCTGCATTCTACTACATCTACATTCTACTATATCTGCATTCTCCTGGTACTGCATTCTCCTGCTACTGCATTCTACTATATCTGCATTCTCCTGTAACTGCATTCTCCTGTAACTGCATTCTACTATATCTGCATTCTCCTGTAACTGCATTTTCCTGTAACTGCATTCTACTATATCTGCATTCTTCTGTAACTGCATTCTCCTGTAGCTGCATTCTCCTGTAACTGCATTCTCCTGTAGCTGCATTCTACTATACCTGCATTCTCCTGTAACTGCATTCACCTGTAACTGCATTCTCCTATAACTGCAGTCTCCTGTAAGTGCATTCTCCTGTAGCTGCATTCTACTATACCTGCATTCTCCTGTAACTGCATTCACTCTGTAACTGCATTCTCCTATAACTGCATTCTCCTGTAACTGCATTCTACTATATCTGCATTCTCCTATAACTGCATTCTGCTGTAGCTTAATTCTCCTGTAGCTGCATTCTCCTGTAGCTGCATTCTCCTCTAGCTGCATTCTCCTGTAACTGCATTCTACTATATCTGCATTCTCCTATAACTGCATTCTGCTGTAGCTGCATTCTCCTGTAGCTGCATTCTCCTGTAACTGCATTCACCTGTAGCTGCATTCTCCTGTTGCTGCATTCTCCTGTAGCTGCATTCACCTGTTACTGCATTCTCCTGTAGATTCATTCACCTGTAACTGCATTCTCCCGTAACTGCATTCTCCTGTAACTGCATTCACCTGTAGCTGCATTCTCCTGTAACTGCATTCTGCTGTAACTGCATTCTCCTGTAACTGCATTCACCTGTAACTACATTCTCCTGTAACGGCATTCTCCTGTAGCTGCATTCTCCTGTAATGCATTCACCTGTATCTGCATTCTCCTGTAACTGCATTCTACTATATCTGCATTCTCCTGTAACTGCATTCTACTATAACTGCATTCTCCTGTAACTGCATTCTACTATATCTGCATTCTCCTGTAGCTGCATTCTCCTGTAACTGCATTCACCTGTATCTGCATTCTCCTGTAACTGCATTCTACTATATCTGCATTCTCCTGTAACTGCATTCTCCTGTACCTGCATTCTACTATATCTGCATTCTCCTGTAACTGCATTCTCCAGTAACTGCATTCTTCTGTAACTGCATTCTACTATAACTGCATTCTCCTATAACTGCATTCTCCTGTAGCTGCATTCTCCTATAACTGCATTCTCCTGTAACTGCATTCTCCTATAACTGCATTCTCCTGTAACTGCATTCTCCTGTAACTGCATTCTACTATATCTGCATTCACCTGTAACTGCATTCTCCTGTAACTGCATTCTCCTATAACTGCATTCTCCTGTAACTGCATTCTCCTATAACTGCATTCTCCTGTAACTGCATTCTCCTATAACT
This sequence comes from Cetorhinus maximus, assembly GCF_964194155.1. NCBI lineage: Eukaryota > Metazoa > Chordata > Chondrichthyes > Lamniformes > Cetorhinidae > Cetorhinus > Cetorhinus maximus. The sequence continues at coordinate 104,222 of NW_027596509.1, forward strand.
GCATTCTCCTGTAACTGCATTCTCCTATAACTGCATTCTCCTGTAACTGCATTCTCCTGTAACTGCATTCTCCTGTAACTGCATTCTCCTTTAACTGCATTCTCCTGTAACTGCATTCTCCTGTAACTGCATTCTCCTGTAACTGCATTCTCCTGTAACTGCATTCTCCGGTAGCTGCATTCTCCTCTAACTGCATTCTCCTGTAACTGCATTCTCCTGTAACTGCATTCTCCTATAACTGCATTCTACTGTAACTGCATTCTCCTATAACTGCATTCTCCTGTAACTGCATTCACCTGTAATTGCATTCTCCTATAACTGCTTTCTACTGTAACTTCATTCTCCTATAACTGCATTCTCCTGTAACTGCATTTTACTATATCTGCATTCTCCTGTAGCTGCATTCTCCTATAACTGCATTCTCCTGTAACTGCATTCTACTATATCTGCATTCTACTATATCTGCATCTACTATATCTGAATTCTCCTGGTACTGCATTCTCCTGTAACTGCATTCTACTATATCTGCATTCTCCTGTAACTGCATTCTCCTGTAACTGCATTCTCCTGTAATTGCATTCTACTATATCTGCATTCTCCTGTAAGTGCTTGCTCCTGTAACTGCATTCTACTATATCTGAATTCTCCTGATACTGCATTCTCCTGTAACTGCATTCTCCTGTAACTGCATTCTACTATATCTGCATTCTCCTGTAACTGCATTCTCCTGTAACTGCATTCTCCTGTAACTGCATTCTACTATATCTGCATTCTCCTGTAACTGCATTCTCCCGTAACTGCATTCCACTATATCTGCATTCTCCTGTAACTGCATTCTCCTGTAGCTGCATTCTCCTGTAACTGCATTCTCCTCTAACTGCATTCTCCTGTAACTGCATTCTACTATATCTGCATTCTACTATATCTGCATTCTACTATATCTGCATTCTCCTGTAACTGCATTCTCCTGTAACTGCATTCTACTATATCTGCATTCTTCTATATCTGCATTTTACTATATCTGCATTCTCCTGGAACTGAATTCACCTGTAACTGCATTCTACTATATCTGCATTCTACTATATCTGCATTCTACTATATCTGCATTCTCCTGTAACTGCATTCTCCTGTAACTGCATCCTACTATATCTGCATTCTCCTGTAACTGCATTCTACTATATCTGCATTCTCCTGTAACTGCATTCTACTATATCTGCATTCTACTATATCTGCATTCTCCTATAACTGCATTCTCCTGTAACTGCATTCTACTATATCTGCATTCTCCTGTAACTGCATTCTACTATATCTGCATTCTCCTGTAACTGCATTCTCCTGTAACTGCATTCTACTATATCTGCATTCTCCTGTAATAGCATTCTACTATATCTGCATTCTCCTGTAACTGCATTCTACTATATCTGCATTCTCCTGTAACTGCATTCTCCTGTAACTGCATTCTACTATATCTGCATTCTCCTGTAACTGCATTCTCCTGTAACTGCATTCTGTTGTAACTGCATTCTCCTGTAACTGTATTCTGCTGTAACTGCATTCTACTATATCTGCATTCTCCTGTAACTGCATTCTCCTGTAACTGCATTCTACTATATCTGCATTCTCCTGTAACTGCATTCTCCTGTAACTGCATTCTGCTGTAACTGCATTCTCCTGTAACTGTATTCTGCTGTTACTGCATTCTACTATATCTGCATTCTCCTATAACTGCATTCTCCTGTAACTGCATTCTACTATATCTGCATTCTCCTATAACTGCATTCTCCTTTAGCTGCATTCTTCTATATCTGCATTCTCCTGTAGCTGCATTCTCCTGTAACTGCATTCTACTATATCTGCATTCTACTATATCTGCATTTTGCTGTAACTGCATTCTCCTGTAACTGCATTCTACTATATCTGCATTCTCCTGTAGCTGCATTCTACTATATCTGCATTCTCCTGTAACTGCATTCTCCTGTAACTGCATTCTACTATATCTGCATTCTCCTGTAGATTCATTCACCTGTAACTGCATTCTCCCGTAACTGCATTCTCCTGTAACTGCATTCACCTGTAGCTGCATTCTCCTGTAACTGCATTCTGCTGTAACTGCATTCTCCTGTAACTGCATTCACCTGTAACTACATTCTCCTGTAACGGCATTCTCCTGTAGCTGCATTCTCCTGTAATGCATTCACCTGTATCTGCATTCTCCTGTAACTGCATTCTACTATATCTGCATTCTCCTGTAACTGCATTCTACTATAACTGCATTCTCCTGTAACTGCATTCTACTATATCTGCATTCTCCTGTAGCTGCATTCTCCTGTAACTGCATTCACCTGTATCTGCATTCTCCTGTAACTGCATTCTACTATATCTGCATTCTCCTGTAACTGCATTCTCCTGTACCTGCATTCTACTATATCTGCATTCTCCTGTAACTGCATTCTCCAGTAACTGCATTCTTCTGTAACTGCATTCTACTATAACTGCATTCTCCTATAACTGCATTCTCCTGTAGCTGCATTCTCCTATAACTGCATTCTCCTGTAACTGCATTCTCCTATAACTGCATTCTCCTGTAACTGCATTCTCCTGTAACTGCATTCTACTATATCTGCATTCACCTGTAACTGCATTCTCCTGTAACTGCATTCTCCTATAACTGCATTCTCCTGTAACTGCATTCTCCTATAACTGCATTCTCCTGTAACTGCATTCTCCTATAACTGCATTCTCCTGTAACTGCATTCTCCTATAACTGCATTCTCCTGTAACTGCATTCTCCTGTAACTGCATTCTCCTGTAACTGCATTCTCCTTTAACTGCATTCTCCTGTAACTGCATTCTCCTGTAACTGCATTCTCCTGTAACTGCATTCTCCTGTAACTGCATTCTCCTGTAGCTGCATTCTCCTCTAACTGCATTCTCCTGTAACTGCATTCTCCTGTAACTGCATTCTCCTATAACTGCATTCTACTGTAACTGCATTCTCCTATAACTGCATTCTCCTGTAACTGCATTCACCTGTAATTGCATTCTCCTATAACTGCTTTCTACTGTAACTTCATTCTCCTATAACTGCATTCTCCTGTAACTGCATTTTACTATATCTGCATTCTCCTGTAGCTGCATTCTCCTATAACTGCATTCTCCTGTAACTGCATTCTACTATATCTGCATTCTACTATATCTGCATCTACTATATCTGAATTCTCCTGGTACTGCATTCTCCTGTAACTGGATTCTACTATATCTGCATTCTCCTGTAACTGCATTCTCCTGTAACTGCATTCTCCTGTAATTGCATTCTACTATATCTGCATTCTCCTGTAAGTGCTTGCTCCTGTAACTGCATTCTACTATATCTGAATTCTCCTGATACTGCATTCTCCTGTAACTGCATTCTCCTGTAACTGCATTCTACTATATCTGCATTCTCCTGTAACTGCATTCTCCTGTAACTGCATTCTCCTGTAACTGCATTCTACTATATCTGCATTCTCCTGTAACTGCATTCTCCCGTAACTGCATTCCACTATATCTGCATTCTCCTGTAACTGCATTCTCCTGTAGCTGCATTCTCCTGTAACTGCATTCTCCTCTAACTGCATTCTCCTGTAACTGCATTCTACTATATCTGCATTCTACTATATCTGCATTCTACTATATCTGCATTCTCCTGTAACTGCATTCTCCTGTAACTGCATTCTACTATATCTGCATTCTTCTATATCTGCATTTTACTATATCTGCATTCTCCTGGAACTGAATTCACCTGTAACTGCATTCTACTATATCTGCATTCTACTATATCTGCATTCTACTATATCTGCATTCTCCTGTAACTGCATTCTCCTGTAACTGCATCCTACTATATCTGCATTCTCCTGTAACTGCATTCTACTATATCTGCATTCTCCTGTAACTGCATTCTACTATATCTGCATTCTACTATATCTGCATTCTCCTATAACTGCATTCTCCTGTAACTGCATTCTACTATATCTGCATTCTCCTGTAACTGCATTCTACTATATCTGCATTCTCCTGTAACTGCATTCTCCTGTAACTGCATTCTACTATATCTGCATTCTCCTGTAATAGCATTCTACTATATCTGCATTCTCCTGTAACTGCATTCTACTATATCTGCATTCTCCTGTAACTGCATTCTCCTGTAACTGCATTCTACTATATCTGCATTCTCCTGTAACTGCATTCTCCTGTAACTGCATTCTGCTGTAACTGCATTCTCCTGTAACTGTATTCTGCTGTTACTGCATTCTACTATATCTGCATTCTCCTATAACTGCATTCTCCTGTAACTGCATTCTACTATATCTGCATTCTCCTATAACTGCATTCTCCTTTAGCTGCATTCTTCTATATCTGCATTCTCCTGTAGCTGCATTCTCCTGTAACTGCATTCTACTATATCTGCATTCTACTATATCTGCATTTTGCTGTAACTGCATTCTCCTGTAACTGCATTCTACTATATCTGCATTCTCCTGTAACTGCATTCTACTATATCTGCATTCTCCTGTAACTGCATTCTCCTGTAACTGCATTCTACTATATCTGCATTCTCCTGTAACTGCATTCACCTGTAACTGCATTCTACTATATCTGCATTCTCTTGTAACTGCATTCTCCTGTATCTGCATTGACCTGTAGCTGCATTCTCCTATAACTGCATTCTCCTGTCGCTGCATTCTCCTGTAGCTGCATTCTACTATATCTGCATTCTCCTATAACTGCATTCTCCTGTAGCTGCATTCTCCTATAACTGCATTCTCCTGTAACTGCATTCTCCTATAACTGCATTCTCCTGTAACTGCATTCTCCTGTAACTGGATTCTACGAAATCTGCATTCTCCTGTAACTGCATTCTCCTGCATCTGCATTCTCCTGTAGCTGCATTCTCCTGTAACTGCATTCTCCTGTAACTGCATTCTACTATATCTGCATTCTACTATATCTGCATTCTCCTGTAACTGCATTCTCTTGTAACTGCATTCTCCTATAACTGCATTCTCCTGTAACTGCATTCTCCTATAACTGCATTCTCCTTTAACTGAATTCTCCTGTAACTGCATTCTACTATATCTGCATTCTCCTGTAACTGCATTCTCCTGTAGCTGCATTCTCCTGTAACTGCATTCTACTATATCTGCATTCACCTGTAGCTGCATTCTCCTGTAACTGCATTGTACTATATCTGCATTCACCTGTAACTGCATTCTCCTATAACTGCATTCTCCTGTCGCTGCATTCTCCTGTAGCTGCATTCTACTATATCTGCATTCTCCTATAACTGCATTCTCCTGTAGCTGCATTCTCCTATAACTGCATTCTCCTGTAACTGCATTCTCCTATAACTGCATTCTCCTGTAACTGCATTCTCCTGTAACTGGATTCTACGAAATCTGCATTCTCCTGTAACTGCATTCTCCTGCATCTGCATTCTCCTGTAGCTGCATTCTCCTGTAACTGCATTCTCCTGTAACTGCATTCTACTATATCTTCATTCTACTATATCTGCATTCTCCTGTAACTGCATTCTCTTGTAACTGCATTCTCCTATAACTGCATTCTCCTGCAACTGCATTCTCCTATAACTGCATTCTCCTTTAACTGAATTCTCCTGTAACTGCATTCTACTATATCTGCATTCTCCTGTAACCGCATTCTCCTGTAGCTGCATTCTCCTGTAACTGCATTCTACTATATCTGCATTCACCTGTAGCTGCATTCTCCTGTAACTGCATTGTACTATATCTGCATTCACCTGTAACTGCATTCTACTATATCTGCATTCTCCTGCATCTGCATTCTCCTGTGGCTGCATTCTCCTGTAACTGCATTCTCCTGTAACTGCATTCTCCTGTAACTGCATTCTACTATATCTGAATTCTCCTGTAACTGCATTCTCCTGTAGCTGCATTCACCTGTAACTGCATTCTCCTGTAACTGCATTCTCCTGTAACTGCATTCTCCTTTAGCTGCATTCACCTGTAACTGCATTCTCCTTTAGCTGCATTCACCTGTAACTGCATTCTCCTGTAACTGCATTCTCCTGTAACTGCATTCTCCTTTAGCTACATTCACCTGTAACTGCATTCTCCTTTAGCTGCATTCACCTGTAACTGCATTCTCCTGTAACTGCATTCTCCTGTAACTGCATTCTCCTGTAACTGCATTCTCCTGTAGCTGCATTCACCTGTAACTGCATTCTCCTGTAACTGCATTCTCCTGTAACTGCATTCTCCTGTTGCTGCATTCACCTGTAACTGCATTCTCCTGTAACTGCATTCTCCTGTAACTGCATTCTCCTGTAGCTGCATTCACCTATAACTGCATTCTCCTGTGGCTGCATTCTCCTGTAGCTGCATTCTCCTATAACTGCATTCTACTATATCTGCATTCTACTACATCTGCATTCTGCTATATCTGCATTCTCCTGGTACTGCATTCTCCTGTAACTGCATTCTCCTGCTACTGCATTCTACTATATCTGCATTCACCTGTAACTGCATTCACCTGTAACTGCATTCTCCTATAACTGCATTCTCCTGTAGCTGCATTCTCCTATAATTGCATTCTCCTGTAACTGCATTCTACTATATCTGCGTTCTACTACATCTGCATTCTACTATATCTGCATTCTCCTGGTACTGCATTCTCCTGGTACTGCATTCTCCTATAACTGCATTCTCCTGTAACTGCATTCTACTATATCTGCATTCTCCTGTAACTGCATTCTCCTGTAGCTGCATTCTACTATATCTGCATTCTGCTGTAGCTGCATTCTCCTGTAACTGCACTCACCTGTAACTGCATTCTACTATATCTACATTCTCCTATAACTGCAGTCTCCTGTAACTGCATTCTACTATATCTGCATTCTCCTATAACTGCATTCTGCTGTAGCTTAATTCTCCTGTAGCTGCATTCTCCTGTAGCTGCATTCTCCTCTAGCTGCATTCTCCTGTAACTGCATTCTACTATATCTGCATTCTCCTATAACTGCATTCTGCTGTAGCTGCATTCTCCTGTAGCTGCATTCTCCTGTAACTGCATTCTCCTGTAGCTGCATTCTACTATATCTGCATTCTCCTGTAACTGCATTCTACTATATCTGCATTCACCTGTAACTGCATTCTCCTGTAACTGCATTCTACTATATCTGCATTCTCCTGTAGCTGCATTCTCCTGTAGCTGCATTCTCCTGTAACTGCATTCTCCTGTAGCTGCATTCTACTATATCTGCATTCACCTGTAACTGCATTCTCCTGTAACTGCATTCTACTATATCTGCATTCTCCTGTAACTGCATTCACCTGTAACTGCATTCTCCTGTAGCTGCATTCTACTATATCTGCATTCACCTGTAACTGCATTCTCCTGTAGCTGCATTCTACTATATCTGCATTCACCTGTAACTGCATTCTCCTGTAGCTGCATTCTACTATATCTGCATTCACCTGTAACTGCATTCTCCTGTAACTGCATTCTACTATATCTGCATTCTCCTGTAGCTGCATTCTCCTGTAGCTGCATTCACCTGTAACTGCATTCTCCTATAACTACATTCTGCTGTAACTGCATTCTCCTGTAACTGCATTCTACTCTATCTGCATTCTGCTGTAACTGCATTCTCCTGTAACTGCATTCTACTATATCTGCATTCTCCTGTAACTACATTCTGCTGTAACTGCATTGTCCTGTAATGCATTCACCTGTATCTGCATTCTCCTGTAACTGCATTCTACTATATCTGCATTCTCCTGTAACTGCATTCTACTATATCTGCATTCTCCTGTTACTGCATTCACCTTTATCTGCATTCTCCTGTAACTGCATTCTACTATATCTGCATTCTCCTGTAGCTGCATTCTCCTGTAACTGCATTCACCTGTATCTGCATTCTGCTGTAACTGCATTCTACTATATCTGCATTCTCCTGTAACTGCATTCTCCTGTACCTGCATTCTACTATATCTGCATTCTCCTGTAACTGCATTCTCCAGTAACTGCATTCTCCTATAACTGCATTCTACTATATCTGCATTCTCCTATAACTGCATTCTCCTGTAGCTGCATTCTCCTATAACTGCATTCTCCTGTAACTGCATTCTCCTATAACTGCATTCTCCTGTAACTGCATTCTCCTGTAACTGCATTCTACTATATCTGCATTCACCTGTAACTGCATTCTCCTGTAACTGCATTCTCCTGTAACTGCATTCTCCTGTAACTGCATTCTGCTGTGGCTGCATTCTCCTGTAACTGCATTCTCCCGTAACTGCATTCTCCTGTACCTGCATTCTACTATATCTGCACTCTCCTGTAACTGCATTCTCCTGTACCTGCATTCTACTATATCTGCATTCTCCTGTAACTGCATTCTCCAGTAACTGCATTCTCCTATAACTGCATTCTACTATATCTGCATTCTCCTATAACTGCATTCTCCTGTAGCTGCATTCTCCTATAACTGCATTCTCCTGTAACTGCATTCTCCTATAACTGCATTCTCCTGTAACTGCATTCTCCTGTAACTGCATTCTACTATATCTGCATTCACCTGTAACTGCATTCTCCTGTAACTGCATTCTCCTGTAACTGCATTCTCCTGTAACTGCATTCTGCTGTGGCTGCATTCTCCTGTAACTGCATTCTCCCGTAACTGCATTCTACTATATCTGCATTCACCTGTAACTGCATTCTCCTGTAACTGCATTCTCCTATAACTGCATTCTCCTGTAACTGCATTCTCCTGTAACTGCATTCTCCTATAACTGCATTCTCCGATAACTGCATTCTCCTGTAACTGCATTCTCCTATAACTGCATTCTCCTGTAACTGCATTCTCCTGTAACTGCATTCTCCTATAACTGCATTCTCCTATAACTGCATTCTCCTGTAACTGCATTCTACTATATCTGCATTCTACTATATCTGCATTCTCCTGTAACTGCATTCTCTTGTAACTGCATTCTCCTATAACTGCATTCTCCTGTCGCTGCATTCTCCTGTAGCTGCATTCTACTATATCTGCATTCTCCTATAACTGCATTCTCCTGTAGCTGCATTCTCCTATAACTGCATTCTCCTGTAACTGCATTCTCCTATAACTGCATTCTCCTGTAACTGCATTCTCCTGTAACTGGATTCTACGAAATCTGCATTCTCCTGTAACTGCATTCTCCTGCATCTGCATTCTCCTGTAGCTGCATTCTCCTGTAACTGCATTCTCCTGTAACTGCATTCTACTATATCTTCATTCTACTATATCTGCATTCTCCTGTAACTGCATTCTCTTGTAACTGCATTCTCCTATAACTGCATTCTCCTGCAACTGCATTCTCCTATAACTGCATTCTCCTTTAACTGAATTCTCCTGTAACTGCATTCTACTATATCTGCATTCTCCTGTAACTGCATTCTCCTGTAGCTGCATTCTCCTGTAACTGCATTCTACTATATCTGCATTCTACTATATCTGCATTCACCTGTAGCTGCATTCTCCTGTAACTGCATTGTACTATATCTGCATTCACCTGTAACTGCATTCTACTATATCTGCATTCACCAGTAACTGCATTCTACTATATCTGCATTCTCCTGCATCTGCATTCTCCTGTAGCTGCATTCTCCTGTAACTGCATTCTCCTGTAACTGCATTCTACTATATCTGCATTCTCCTGTAACTGCATTCTCCTGTAGCTGCATTCACCTGTAACTGCATTCTCCTGTAACTGCATTCTCCTGTAACTGCATTCTCCTTTAGCTACATTCACCTGTAACTGCATTCTCCTTTAGCTGCATTCACCTGTAACTGCATTCTCCTGTAACTGCATTCTCCTGTAACTGCATTCTCCTTTAGCTACATTCACCTGTAACTGCATTCTCCTTTAGCTGCATTCACCTGTAACTGCATTCTCCTGTAGCTGCATTCACCTGTAGCTGCATTCTGCTGTAGCTGCATTCTACTATATCTGCATTCTCCTGTAACTGCATTCTCCTGTTACTGTATTCTGCTGTAACTGCATTCTACTATATCTGCATTCTCCTGTAACTGCATTCTCCTGTAACTGCATTCTACTATATCTGCATTCTCCTGTAACTGCATTCTCCTGTAACTGCATTCTGCTGTAACTGCATTCTCCTGTAACTGTATTCTGCTGTAACTGCATTCTACTATATCTGCATTCTCCTATAACTGCATTCTCCTGTAACTGCATTCTACTATATCTGCATTCTCCTATAACTGCATTCTCCTGTAGCTGCATTCCTCTATATCTGCATTCTCCTGTAGCTGCATTCTCCTGTAACTGCATTCTACTATATCTGCATTCTACTATATCTGCATTTTGCTGTAACTGCATTCTCCTGTAACTGCATTCTACTATATCTGCATTCTCCTGTAACTGCATTCTCCTGTAACTGCATTCTACTATATCTGCATTCTCCTGTAACTGCATTCACCTGTAACTGCATTCTACTATATCTGCATTCTCCTGTAACTGCATTCTCCTGTAGCTGCATTCACCTGTAGCTGCATTCTCCTATAACTGCATTCTCCTGTCGCTGCATTCTCCTGTAGCTGCATTCACCTATAACTGCATTCTCCTGTAGCTGCATTCTCCTGTAACTGCATTCTCCAGTATCTGCATTCTCCTGTAACTGCATTCTACTATATCTGCATTCTCCTTTAACTGCATTCTCCTGTAACTGCATTCTCCTGTAACTGCATTCTCCTGTAACTGCATTCACCTGTATCTGCATTCTCCTGTAACTGCATTCTACTATATCTGCATTCTCCTGTAACTGCATTCTCCTGTACCTGCATTCTACTATATCTGCATTCTCCTGTAACTGCATTCTCCAGTAACTGCATTCTCCTGTAACTGCATTCTACTATATCTGCATTCTCCTATAACTGCATTCACCTGTAGCTGCATTCTCGTATAACTGCATTCTCCTTTAACTGCATTCTCCTATAACTGCATTCTCCTGTAACTGCATTCTCCTGTAACTGCATTCTACTATATCTGCATTCTCCTGTAACTGCATTCTCCTGCATCTGCATTCTCCTGTAGCTGCATTCTCCTGTAACTGCATTCTCCTGCAACTGCATTCTACTATATCTGCATTCTACTATATCTGCATTCTCCTATAACTGCATTCTCCTGTAACTGCATTCTCCTATAACTGCATTCTCCTTTAGCTGAATTCTCCTGTAACTGCATTCTACTATATCTGCATTCACCTGTAGCTGCATTCTCCTGTTACTGCATTCTACTATATCTGCATTCACCTGTAACTGCATTCTCCTGTAACTGCATTCTACTATATCTGCATTCACCAGTAACTGCATTCTCCTGTAACTGCATTCTCCTGTAACTGCATTCTACTATATCTGCATTCTCCTGTAACTGCATTCTCCTGTAACTGCATTCTCCTGTAACTGCATTCTCCTGTAACTGCATTCTCCTTTAGCTACATTCACCTGTAGCTGCATTCTCCTTTAGCTGCATTCACCTGTAACTGCATTCTCCTGTAACTGCATTCTCCTGTAGCTGCATTCACCTGTAACTGCATTCTACTATATCTGCATTCTCCTGTAACTGCTTTATCCTGTAACTGCATTCTACTATATCTGAATTCTCCTGATACTGCATTCTCCTGTAACTGCATTCTCCTGTAACTGCATTCTACTATATCTGCATTCTCCTGTAAGTGCATTCTCCTGTAACTGCATTCTCCTGTAACTGCATTCTACTATATCTGCATTCTCCTGTAACTGCATTCTCCCGTAACTGCATTCTACTATATCTGCATTCTCCTGTCGCTGCATTCTCCTGTAACTGCATTCTCCTGTATCTGCATTCTCCTGTAACTGCATTCTCCTGTAACTGCATTCTCCTGTAACTGCATTCTACTATATCTGCATTCTACTATATCTGCATTCTACTATATCTGCATTCTCCTGTAACTGCATTCTCCTGTAACTGCATTCTACTATATCTGCATTCTACTATATCTGCATTTTACTATATCTGCATTCTCCTGGAACTGCATTCACCTGTAACTGCATTCTACTATATCTGCATTCTACTATATCTGCATTCTACTATATCTGCATTCTCCTGTAACTGCATTCTCCTGTAACTGCATCCTACTATATCTGCATTCTCCTGTAACTGCATTCTACTATATCTGCATTCTCCTGTAACTGCATTCTACTATATCTGCATTCTACTATATCTGCATTCTCCTATAACTGCATTCTCCTGTAACTGCATTCTACTATATCTGCATTCTCCTGTAACTGCATTCTACTATATCTGCATTCTCCTGTAACTGCAATTCTCCTGTAACTGCATTCTACTATATCTGCATTCTCCTGTAACTGCATTCTACTATATCTGCATTCTCCTGTAACTGCATTCTACTATATCTGCATTCTCCTGTAACTTCATTCTCCTGTAACTGCATTCTACTATATCTGCATTCTCCTGTAACTGCATTCTCCTGTAACTGCATTCTGTTGTAACTGCATTCTCCTGTTACTGTATTCTGCTGTAACTGCATTCTACTATATCTGCATTCTCCTGTAGCTGCATTCACCTATAACTGCATTCTCCTGTAGCTGTATTCTCCTATAACTGCATTCTCCTGTAGCTGCATTCTCCTGTAGCTTCATTCTCCTATAACTGCATTCTACTATATCTGCATTCTACTACATCTGCATTCTACTATATCTGCATTCTCCTGGTACTGCATTCTCCTGCTACTGCATTCTTCTATATCTGCATTCACCTGTAACTGCATTCACCTATAACTGCATTCTCCTGTAGCTGTATTCTCCTATAACTGCATTCTCCTGTAGCTGCATTCTCCTGTAGCTGCATTCTCCTATAACTGCATTCTACTATATCTGCATTCTACTACATCTCCATTCTACTATATCTGCATTCTCCTGGTACTGCATTCTCCTGCTACTGCATTCTACTATATCTGCATTCTCCTGTAACTGCATTCTCCTGTAACTGCATTCTACTATATCTGCATTCTCCTGTAACTGCATTTTCCTGTAACTGCATTCTACTATATCTGCATTCTCCTGTAACTGCATTCTCCTGTAGCTGCATTCTCCTGTAACTGCATTCTCCTGTAGCTGCATTCTACTATACCTGCATTCTCCTGTAACTGCATTCACCTGTAACTGCATTCTCCTATAACTGCAGTCTCCTGTAAGTGCATTCTCCTGTAGCTGCATTCTACTATACCTGCATTCTCCTGTAACTGCATTCACTCTGTAACTGCATTCTCCTATAACTGCATTCTCCTGTAACTGCATTCTACTATATCTGCATTCTCCTATAACTGCATTCTGCTGTAGCTTAATTCTCCTGTAGCTGCATTCTCCTGTAGCTGCATTCTCCTCTAGCTGCATTCTCCTGTAACTGCATTCTACTATATCTGCATTCTCCTATAACTGCATTCTGCTGTAGCTGCATTCTCCTGCAGCTGCATTCTCCTGTAACTGCATTCACCTGTAGCTGCATTCTCCTGTTGCTGCATTCTCCTGTAGCTGCATTCACCTGTTACTGCATTCTCCTGTAGATTCATTCACCTGTAACTGCATTCTCCCGTAACTGCATTCTCCTGTAACTGCATTCACCTGTAGCTGCATTCTCCTGTAACTGCATTCTGCTGTAACTGCATTCTCCTGTAACTGCATTCACCTGTAACTACATTCTCCTGTAACGGCATTCTCCTGTAGCTGCATTCTCCTGTAATGCATTCACCTGTATCTGCATTCTCCTGTAACTGCATTCTACTATATCTGCATTCTCCTGTAACTGCATTCTACTATAACTGCATTCTCCTGTAACTGCATTCTACTATATCTGCATTCTCCTGTAGCTGCATTCTCCTGTAACTGCATTCACCTGTATCTGCATTCTCCTGTAACTGCATTCTACTATATCTGCATTCTCCTGTAACTGCATTCTCCTGTACCTGCATTCTACTATATCTGCATTCTCCTGTAACTGCATTCTCCAGTAACTGCATTCTTCTGTAACTGCATTCTACTATAACTGCATTCTCCTATAACTGCATTCTCCTGTAGCTGCATTCTCCTATAACTGCATTCTCCTGTAACTGCATTCTCCTATAACTGCATTCTCCTGTAACTGCATTCTCCTGTAACTGCATTCTACTATATCTGCATTCACCTGTAACTGCATTCTCCTGTAACTGCATTCTCCTATAACTGCATTCTCCTGTAACTGCATTCTCCTATTACTGCATTCTCCTGTAACTGCATTCTCCTATAACTGCATTCTCCTGTAACTGCATTCTCCTATAACTGCATTCTCCTGTAACTGCATTCTCCTGTAACTGCATTCTCCTGTAACTGCATTCTCCTTTAACTGCATTCTCCTGTAACTGCATTCTCCTGTAACTGCATTCTCCTGTAACTGCATTCTCCTGTAGCTGCATTCTCCTCTAACTGCATTCTCCTGTAACTGCATTCTCCTGTAACTGCATTCTCCTATAACTGCATTCTACTGTAACTGCATTCTCCTATAACTGCATTCTCCTGTAACTGCATTCACCTGTAATTGCATTCTCCTATAACTGCTTTCTACTGTAACTTCATTCTCCTATAACTGCATTCTCCTGTAACTGCATTTTACTATATCTGCATTCTCCTGTAGCTGCATTCTCCTATAACTGCATTCTCCTGTAACTGCATTCTACTATATCTGCATTCTACTATATCTGCATCTACTATATCTGAATTCTCCTGGTACTGCATTCTCCTGTAACTGCATTCTACTATATCTGCATTCTCCTGTAACTGCATTCTCCTGTAACTGCATTCTCCTGTAATTGCATTCTACTATATCTGCATTCTCCTGTAAGTGCTTGCTCCTGTAACTGCATTCTACTATATCTGAATTCTCCTGATACTGCATTCTCCTGTAACTGCATTCTCCTGTAACTGCATTCTACTATATCTGCATTCTCCTGTAACTGCATTCTCCTGTAACTGCATTCTCCTGTAACTGCATTCTACTATATCTGCATTCTCCTGTAACTGCATTCTCCCGTAACTGCATTCCACTATATCTGCATTCTCCTGTAACTGCATTCTCCTGTAGCTGCATTCTCCTGTAACTGCATTCTCCTCTAACTGCATTCTCCTGTAACTGCATTCTACTATATCTGCATTCTACTATATCTGCATTCTACTATATCTGCATTCTCCTGTAACTGCATTCTCCTGTAACTGCATTCTACTATATCTGCATTCTTCTATATCTGCATTTTACTATATCTGCATTCTCCTGGAACTGAATTCACCTGTAACTGCATTCTACTATATCTGCATTCTACTATATCTGCATTCTACTATATCTGCATTCTCCTGTAACTGCATTCTCCTGTAACTGCATCCTACTATATCTGCATTCTCCTGTAACTGCATTCTACTATATCTGCATTCTCCTGTAACTGCATTCTACTATATCTGCATTCTACTATATCTGCATTCTCCTATAACTGCATTCTCCTGTAACTGCATTCTGCTATATCTGCATTCTCCTGTAACTGCATTCTACTATATCTGCATTCTCCTGTAACTGCATTCTCCTGTAACTGCATTCTACTATATCTGCATTCTCCTGTAATAGCATTCTACTATATCTGCATTCTCCTGTAACTGCATTCTACTATATCTGCATTCTCCTGTAACTGCATTCTCCTGTAACTGCATTCTACTATATCTGCATTCTCCTGTAACTGCATTCTCCTGTAACTGCATTCTGTTGTAACTGCATTCTCCTGTAACTGTATTCTGCTGTAACTGCATTCTACTATATCTGCATTCTCCTGTAACTGCATTCTCCTGTAACTGCATTCTACTATATCTGCATTCTCCTGTAACTGCATTCTCCTGTAACTGCATTCTGCTGTAACTGCATTCTCCTGTAACTGTATTCTGCTGTTACTGCATTCTACTATATCTGCATTCTCCTATAACTGCATTCTCCTGTAACTGCATTCTACTATATCTGCATTCTCCTATAACTGCATTCTCCTTTAGCTGCATTCTTCTATATCTGCATTCTCCTGTAGCTGCATTCTCCTGTAACTGCATTCTACTATATCTGCATTCTACTATATCTGCATTTTGCTGTAACTGCATTCTCCTGTAACTGCATTCTACTATATCTGCATTCTCCTGTAACTGCATTCTACTATATCTGCATTCTCCTGTAACTGCATTCTCCTGTAACTGCATTCTACTATATCTGCATTCTCCTGTAACTGCATTCACCTGTAACTGCATTCTACTATATCTGCATTCTCTTGTAACTGCATTCTCCTGTATCTGCATTGACCTGTAGCTGCATTCTCCTATAACTGCATTCTCCTGTCGCTGCATTCTCCTGTAGCTGCATTCTACTATATCTGCATTCTCCTATAACTGCATTCTCCTGTAGCTGCATTCTCCTATAACTGCATTCTCCTGTAACTGCATTCTCCTATAACTGCATTCTCCTGTAACTGCATTCTCCTGTAACTGGATTCTACGAAATCTGCATTCTCCTGTAACTGCATTCTCCTGCATCTGCATTCTCCTGTAGCTGCATTCTCCTGTAGCTGCATTCTCCTGTAACTGCATTCTCCTGTAACTGCATTCTACTATATCTGCATTCTACTATATCTGCATTCTCCTGTAACTGCATTCTCTTGTAACTGCATTCTCCTATAACTGCATTCTCCTGTAACTGCATTCTCCTATAACTGCATTCTCCTTTAACTGAATTCTCCTGTAACTGAATTCTACTATATCTGCATTCTCCTGTAACTGCATTCTCCTGTAGCTGCATTCTCCTGTAACTGCATTCTACTATATCTGCATTCACCTGTAGCTGCCTTCTCCTGTAACTGCATTGTACTATATCTGCATTCACCTGTAACTGCATTCTCCTATAACTGCATTCTCCTGTCGCTGCATTCTCCTGTAGCTGCATTCTACTATATCTGCATTCTCCTATAACTGCATTCTCCTGTAGCTGCATTCTCCTATAACTGCATTCTCCTGTAACTGCATTCTCCTATAACTGCATTCTCCTGTAACTGCATTCTCCTGTAACTGGATTCTACGAAATCTGCATTCTCCTGTAACTGCATTCTCCTGCATCTGCATTCTCCTGTAGCTGCATTCTCCTGTAACTGCATTCTCCTGTAACTGCATTCTACTATATCTTCATTCTACTATATCTGCATTCTCCTGTAACTGCATTCTCTTGTAACTGCATTCTCCTATAACTGCATTCTCCTGCAACTGCATTCTCCTATAACTGCATTCTCCTTTAACTGAATTCTCCTGTAACTGCATTCTACTATATCTGCATTCTCCTGTAACTTCATTCTCCTGTAGCTGCATTCTCCTGTAACTGCATTCTACTATATCTGCATTCACCTGTAGCTGCATTCTCCTGTAACTGCATTGTACTATATCTGCATTCACCTGTAACTGCATTCTACTATATCTGCATTCTCCTGCATCTGCATTCTCCTGTAGCTGCATTCTCCTGTAACTGCATTCTCCTGTAACTGCATTCTCCTGTAACTGCATTCTACTATATCTGCATTCTCCTGTAACTGCATTCTCCTGTAGCTGCATTCACCTGTAACTGCATTCTCCTGTAACTGCATTCTCCTGTAACTGCATTCTCCTTTAGCTGCATTCACCTGTAACTGCATTCTCCTTTAGCTGCATTCACCTGTAACTGCATTCTCCTGTAACTGCATTCTCCTGTAACTGCATTCTCCTTTAGCTACATTCACCTGTAACTGCATTCTCCTTTAGCTGCATTCACCTGTAACTGCATTCTCCTGTAGCTGCATTCACCTGTAGCTGCATTCTGCTGTAGCTGCATTCTGCTGTAACTGCATTCGCCTGTAGCTGCATTCACCTGTAGCTGCATTCTCCTGTAACTGCATTCTCCTGTAGCTGCATTCACCTGTAACTGCATTCTCCTGTAACTGCATTCTCCTGTAACTGCATTCTCCTGTAACTGCATTCTCCTGTAGCTGCATTCACCTGTAACTGCATTCTCCTGTAACTGCATTCTCCTGTAACTGCATTCTGCTGTAGCTGCATTCACCTGTAACTGCATTCTCCTGTAACTGCATTCTCCTGTAACTGCATTCTCCTGTAGCTGCATTCACCTATAACTGCATTCTCCTGTGGCTGCATTCTCCTGTAGCTGCATTCTCCTATAACTGCATTCTACTATATCTGCATTCTACTACATCTGCATTCTGCTATATCTGCATTCTCCTGGTACTGCATTCTCCTGTAACTGCATTCTCCTGCTACTGCATTCTACTATATCTGCATTCACCTGTAACTGCATTCACCTGTAACTGCATTCTCCTATAACTGCATTCTCCTGTAGCTGCATTCTCCTATAATTGCATTCTCCTGTAACTGCATTCTACTATCTCTGCGTTCTACTACATCTGCATTCTACTATATCTGCATTCTCCTGGTACTGCATTCTCCTGGTACTGCATTCTCCTATAACTGCATTCTCCTGTAACTGCATTCTACTATATCTGCATTCTCCTGTAACTGCATTCTCCTGTAGCTGCATTCTACTATATCTGCATTCTGCTGTAGCTGCATTCTCCTGTAACTGCATTCACCTGTAACTGCATTCTACTATATTTACATTCTCCTATAACTGCAGTCTCCTGTAACTGCATTCTACTATATCTGCATTCTCCTATAACTGCATTCTGCTGTAGCTTAATTCTCCTGTAGCTGCATTCTCCTGTAGCTGCATTCTCCTCTAGCTGCATTCTCCTGTAACTGCATTCTACTATATCTGCATTCTCCTATAACTGCATTCTGCTGTAGCTGCATTCTCCTGTAGCTGCATTCTCCTGTAACTGCATTCTCCTGTAGCTGCATTCTACTATATCTGCATTCTCCTGTAACTGCATTCTACTATATCTGCATTCACCTGTAACTGCATTCTCCTGTAACTGCATTCTACTATATCTGCATTCTCCTGTAGCTGCATTCTCCTGTAGCTGCATTCTCCTGTAACTGCATTCTCCTGTAGCTGCATTCACCTGTAACTGCATTCTCCTATAACTACATTCTGCTGTAACTGCATTCTCCTGTAACTGCATTCTACTCTATCTGCATTCTGCTGTAACTGCATTCTCCTGTAACTGCATTCTACTATATCTGCATTCTCCTGTAACTACATTCTGCTGTAACTGCATTGTCCTGTAATGCATTCACCTGTATCTGCATTCTCCTGTAACTGCATTCTACTATATCTGCATTCTCCTGTAACTGCATTCTACTATATCTGCATTCTCCTGTTACTGCATTCACCTTTATCTGCATTCTCCTGTAACTGCATTCTACTATATCTGCATTCTCCTGTAGCTGCATTCTCCTGTAACTGCATTCACCTGTATCTGCATTCTGCTGTAACTGCATTCTACTATATCTGCATTCTCCTGTAACTGCATTCTCCTGTACCTGCATTCTACTATATCTGCATTCTCCTGTAACTGCATTCTCCAGTAACTGCATTCTCCTATAACTGCATTCTACTATATCTGCATTCTCCTATAACTGCATTCTCCTGTAGCTGCATTCTCCTGTAACTGCATTCTCCTGTACCTGCATTCTACTATATCTGCATTCTCCTGTAACTGCATTCTCCAGTAACTGCATTCTCCTATAACTGCATTCTACTATATCTGCATTCTCCTATAACTGCATTCTCCTGTAGCTGCATTCTCCTATAACTGCATTCTCCTATAACTGCATTCTCTTGTAACTGCATTCTCCTATAACTGCATTCTCCTGTAACTGCATTCTCCTATAACTGCATTCTCCTTTAACTGAATTCTCCTGTAACTGCATTCTACTATATCTGCATTCTCCTGTAACTGCATTCTCCTGTAGCTGCATTCTCCTGTAACTGCATTCTACTATATCTGCATTCACCTGTAGCTGCATTCTCCTGTAACTGCATTGTACTATATCTGCATTAACCTGTAACTGCATTCTCCTATAACTGCATTCTCCTGTCGCTGCATTCTCATGTAGCTGCATTCTACTATATCTGCATTCTCCTATAACTGCATTCTCCTGTAGCTGCATTCTCCTATAACTGCATTCTCCTGTAACTGCATTCTCCTATAACTGCATTCTCCTGTAACTGCATTCTCCTGTAACTGGATTCTACGAAATCTGCATTCTCCTGTAACTGCATTCTCCTGCATCTGCATTCTCCTGTAGCTGCATTCTCCTGTAACTGCATTCTCCTGTAACTGCATTCTACTATATCTTCATTCTACTATATCTGCATTCTCCTGTAACTGCATTCTCTTGTAACTGCATTCTCCTATAACTGCATTCTCCTGCAACTGCATTCTCCTATAACTGCATTCTCCTTTAACTGAATTCTCCTGTAACTGCATTCTACTATATCTGCATTCTCCTGTAACTTCATTCTCCTGTAGCTGCATTCTCCTGTAACTGCATTCTACTATATCTGCATTCACCTGTAGCTGCATTCTCCTGTAACTGCATTGTACTATATCTGCATTCACCTGTAACTGCATTCTACTATATCTGCATTCTCCTGCATCTGCATTCTCCTGTAGCTGCATTCTCCTGTAACTGCATTCTCCTGTAACTGCATTCTACTATATCTGCATTCTCCTGTAACTGCATTCTCCTGTAGCTGCATTCACCTGTAACTGCATTCTCCTGTAACTGCATTCTCCTGTAACTGCATTCTCCTTTAGCTGCATTCACCTGTAACTGCATTCTCCTTTAGCTGCATTCACCTGTAACTGCATTCTCTTGTAACTGCATTCTCCTGTAACTGCATTCTCCTTTAGCTACATTCACCTGTAACTGCATTCTCCTTTAGCTGCATTCACCTGTAACTGCATTCTCCTGTAGCTGCATTCACCTGTAGCTGCATTCTGCTGTAGCTGCATTCTGCTGTAACTGCATTCGCCTGTAGCTGCATTCACCTGTAGCTGCATTCTCCTGTAACTGCATTCTCCTGTAGCTGCATTCACCTGTAACTGCATTCTCCTGTAACTGCATTCTCCTGTAACTGCATTCTCCTGTAACTGCATTCTCCTGTAGCTGCATTCACCTGTAACTGCATTCTCCTGTAACTGCATTCTCCTGTAACTGCATTCTCCTGTAGCTGCATTCACCTGTAACTGCATTCTCCTGTAACTGCATTCTCCTGTAGCTGCATTCTACTATATCTGCATTCTCCTGTAACTGCATTCTACTATATCTGCATTCACCTGTAACTGCATTCTCCTGTAACTGCATTCTACTATATCTGCATTCTCCTGTAGCTGCATTCTCCTGTAGCTGCATTCTCCTGTAACTGCATTCTCCTGTAGCTGCATTCACCTGTAACTGCATTCTCCTATAACTACATTCTGCTGTAACTGCATTCTCCTGTAACTGCATTCTACTCTATCTGCATTCTGCTGTAACTGCATTCTCCTGTAACTGCATTCTACTATATCTGCATTCTCCTGTAACTACATTCTGCTGTAACTGCATTGTCCTGTAATGCATTCACCTGTATCTGCATTCTCCTGTAACTGCATTCTACTATATCTGCATTCTCCTGTAACTGCATTCTACTATATCTGCATTCTCCTGTTACTGCATTCACCTTTATCTGCATTCTCCTGTAACTGCATTCTACTATATCTGCATTCTCCTGTAGCTGCATTCTCCTGTAACTGCATTCACCTGTATCTGCATTCTGCTGTAACTGCATTCTACTATATCTGCATTCTCCTGTAACTGCATTCTCCTGTACCTGCATTCTACTATATCTGCATTCTCCTGTAACTGCATTCTCCAGTAACTGCATTCTCCTATAACTGCATTCTACTATATCTGCATTCTCCTATAACTGCATTCTCCTGTAGCTGCATTCTCCTGTAACTGCATTCTCCTGTACCTGCATTCTACTATATCTGCATTCTCCTGTAACTGCATTCTCCAGTAACTGCATTCTCCTATAACTGCATTCTACTATATCTGCATTCTCCTATAACTGCATTCTCCTGTAGCTGCATTCTCCTATAACTGCATTCTCCTATAACTGCATTCTCTTGTAACTGCATTCTCCTATAACTGCATTCTCCTGTAACTGCATTCTCCTATAACTGCATTCTCCTTTAACTGAATTCTCCTGTAACTGCATTCTACTATATCTGCATTCTCCTGTAACTGCATTCTCCTGTAGCTGCATTCTCCTGTAACTGCATTCTACTATATCTGCATTCACCTGTAGCTGCATTCTCCTGTAACTGCATTGTACTATATCTGCATTAACCTGTAACTGCATTCTCCTATAACTGCATTCTCCTGTCGCTGCATTCTCATGTAGCTGCATTCTACTATATCTGCATTCTCCTATAACTGCATTCTCCTGTAGCTGCATTCTCCTATAACTGCATTCTCCTGTAACTGCATTCTCCTATAACTGCATTCTCCTGTAACTGCATTCTCCTGTAACTGGATTCTACGAAATCTGCATTCTCCTGTAACTGCATTCTCCTGCATCTGCATTCTCCTGTAGCTGCATTCTCCTGTAACTGCATTCTCCTGTAACTGCATTCTACTATATCTTCATTCTACTATATCTGCATTCTCCTGTAACTGCATTCTCTTGTAACTGCATTCTCCTATAACTGCATTCTCCTGCAACTGCATTCTCCTATAACTGCATTCTCCTTTAACTGAATTCTCCTGTAACTGCATTCTACTATATCTGCATTCTCCTGTAACTTCATTCTCCTGTAGCTGCATTCTCCTGTAACTGCATTCTACTATATCTGCATTCACCTGTAGCTGCATTCTCCTGTAACTGCATTGTACTATATCTGCATTCACCTGTAACTGCATTCTACTATATCTGCATTCTCCTGCATCTGCATTCTCCTGTAGCTGCATTCTCCTGTAACTGCATTCTCCTGTAACTGCATTCTACTATATCTGCATTCTCCTGTAACTGCATTCTCCTGTAGCTGCATTCACCTGTAACTGCATTCTCCTGTAACTGCATTCTCCTGTAACTGCATTCTCCTTTAGCTGCATTCACCTGTAACTGCATTCTCCTTTAGCTGCATTCACCTGTAACTGCATTCTCTTGTAACTGCATTCTCCTGTAACTGCATTCTCCTTTAGCTACATTCACCTGTAACTGCATTCTCCTTTAGCTGCATTCACCTGTAACTGCATTCTCCTGTAGCTGCATTCACCTGTAGCTGCATTCTGCTGTAGCTGCATTCTGCTGTAACTGCATTCGCCTGTAGCTGCATTCACCTGTAGCTGCATTCTCCTGTAACTGCATTCTCCTGTAGCTGCATTCACCTGTAACTGCATTCTCCTGTAACTGCATTCTCCTGTAACTGCATTCTCCTGTAACTGCATTCTCCTGTAGCTGCATTCACCTGTAACTGCATTCTCCTGTAACTGCATTCTCCTGTAACTGCATTCTCCTGTAGCTGCATTCACCTGTAACTGCATTCTCCTGTAACTGCATTCTCCTGTAACTGCATTCTCCTGTAGCTGCATTCACCTATAACTGCATTCTCCTGTGGCTGCATTCTCCTGTAGCTGCATTCTCCTATAACTGCATTCTACTATATCTGCATTCTACTACATCTGCATTCTGCTATATCTGCATTCTCCTGGTACTGCATTCTCCTGTAACTGCATTCTCCTGCTACTGCATTCTACTATATCTGCATTCACCTGTAACTGCATTCACCTGTAACTGCATTCTCCTATAACTGCATTCTCCTGTAGCTGCATTCTCCTATAATTGCATTCTCCTGTAACTGCATTCTACTATCTCTGCGTTCTACTACATCTGCATTCTACTATATCTGCATTCTCCTGGTACTGCATTCTCCTGGTACTGCATTCTCCTATAACTGCATTCTCCTGTAACTGCATTCTACTATATCTGCATTCTCCTGTAACTGCATTCTCCTGTAGCTGCATTCTACTATATCTGCATTCTGCTGTAGCTGCATTCTCCTGTAACTGCATTCACCTGTAACTGCATTCTACTATATCTACATTCTCCTATAACTGCAGTCTCCTGTAACTGCATTGTACTATATCTGCATTCTCCTATAACTGCATTCTGCTGTAGCTTAATTCTCCTGTAGCTGCATTCTCCTGTAGCTGCATTCTCCTCTAGCTGCATTCTCCTGTAACTGCATTCTACTATATCTGCATTCTCCTATAACTGCATTCTGCTGTAGCTGCATTCTCCTGTAGCTGCATTCTCCTGTAACTGCATTCTCCTGTAGCTGCATTCTACTATATCTGCATTCTCCTGTAACTGCATTCTACTATATCTGCATTCACCTGTAACTGCATTCTCCTGTAACTGCATTCTACTATATCTGCATTCTCCTGTAGCTGCATTCTCCTGTAGCTGCATTCTCCTGTAACTGCATTCTCCTGTAGCTGCATTCACCTGTAACTGCATTCTCCTATAACTACATTCTGCTGTAACTGCATTCTCCTGTAACTGCATTCTACTCTATCTGCATTCTGCTGTAACTGCATTCTCCTGTAACTGCATTCTACTATATCTGCATTCTCCTGTAACTACATTCTGCTGTAACTGCATTGTCCTGTAATGCATTCACCTGTATCTGCATTCTCCTGTAACTGCATTCTACTATATCTGCATTCTCCTGTAACTGCATTCTACTATATCTGCATTCTCCTGTTACTGCATTCACCTTTATCTGCATTCTCCTGTAACTGCATTCTACTATATCTGCATTCTCCTGTAGCTGCATTCTCCTGTAACTGCATTCACCTGTATCTGCATTCTGCTGTAACTGCATTCTACTATATCTGCATTCTCCTGTAACTGCATTCTCCTGTACCTGCATTCTACTATATCTGCATTCTCCTGTAACTGCATTCTCCAGTAACTGCATTCTCCTATAACTGCATTCTACTATATCTGCATTCTCCTATAACTGCATTCTCCTGTAGCTGCATTCTCCTATAACTGCATTCTCCTGTAACTGCATTCTCCTATAACTGCATTCTCCTGTAACTGCATTCTCCTGTAACTGCATTCTACTATATCTGCATTCACCTGTAACTGCATTCTCCTGTAACTGCATTCTCCTGTAACTGCATTCTCCTGTAACTGCATTCTCCTGTAACTGCATTCTCCCGTAACTGCATTCTCCTGTACCTGCATTCTACTATATCTGCATTCTCCTGTAACTGCATTCTCCTGTACCTGCATTCTACTATATCTGCATTCTCCTGTAACTGCATTCTCCAGTAACTGCATTCTCCTATAACTGCATTCTACTATATCTGCATTCTCCTATAACTGCATTCTCCTGTAGCTGCATTCTCCTATAACTGCATTCTCCTGTAACTGCATTCTCCTATAACTGCATTCTCCTGTAACTGCATTCTCCTGTAACTGCATTCTACTATATCTGCATTCACCTGTAACTGCATTCTCCTGTAACTGCATTCTCCTGTAACTGCATTCTCCTGTAACTGCATTCTGCTGTGGCTGCATTCTCCTGTAACTGCATTCTCCCGTAACTGCATTCTACTATATCTGCATTCACCTGTAACTGCATTCTCCTGTAGCTGCATTCTCCTATAACTGCATTCTCCTGTAACTGCATTCTCCTGTAACTGCATTCTCCTATAACTGCATTCTCCGATAACTGCATTCTCCTGTAACTGCATTCTCCTATAACTGCATTCTCCTGTAACTGCATTCTCCTGTAACTGCATTCTCCTATAACTGCATTCTCCTATAACTGCATTCTCCTGTAACTGCATTCTACTATATCTGCATTCTACTATATCTGCATTCTCCTGTAACTGCATTCTCTTGTAACTGCATTCTCCTATAACTGCATTCTCCTGTCGCTGCATTCTCCTGTAGCTGCATTCTACTATATCTGCATTCTCCTATAACTGCATTCTCCTGTAGCTGCATTCTCCTATAACTGCATTCTCCTGTAACTGCATTCTCCTATAACTGCATTCTCCTGTAACTGCATTCTCCTGTAACTGGATTCTACGAAATCTGCATTCTCCTGTAACTGCATTCTCCTGCATCTGCATTCTCCTGTAGCTGCATTCTCCTGTAACTGCATTCTCCTGTAACTGCATTCTACTATATCTTCATTCTACTATATCTGCATTCTCCTGTAACTGCATTCTCTTGTAACTGCATTCTCCTATAACTGCATTCTCCTGCAACTGCATTCTCCTATAACTGCATTCTCCTTTGACTGAATTCTCCTGTAACTGCATTCTACTATATCTGCATTCTCCTGTAACTGCATTCTCCTGTAGCTGCATTCTCATGTAACTGCATTCTACTATATCTGCATTCTACTATATCTGCATTCACCTGTAGCTGCATTCTCCTGTAACTGCATTGTACTATATCTGCATTCACCTGTAACTGCATTCTACTATATCTGCATTCACCAGTAACTGCATTCTACTATATCTGCATTCTCCTGCATCTGCATTCTCCTGTAGCTGCATTCTCCTGTAACTGCATTCTCCTGTAACTGCATTCTCCTGTAACTGCATTCTACTATATCTGCATTCTCCTGTAACTGCATTCTCCTGTAGCTGCATTCACCTGTAACTGCATTCTCCTGTAACTGCATTCTCCTGTAACTGCATTCTCCTTTAGCTACATTCACCTGTAACTGCATTCTCCTTTAGCTGCATTCACCTGTAACTGCATTCTCCTGTAACTGCATTCTCCTGTAACTGCATTCTCCTTTAGCTACATTCACCTGTAACTGCATTCTCCTTTAGCTGCATTCACCTGTAACTGCATTCTCCTGTAGCTGCATTCACCTGTAGCTGCATTCTGCTGTAGCTGCATTCTGCTGTAACTGCATTCGCCTGTAGCTGCATTCACCTGTAGCTGCATTCTCCTGTAACTGCATTCTCCTGTAGCTGCATTCACCTGTAACTGCATTCTCCTGTAACTGCATTCTCCTGTAACTGCATTCTCCTGTAGCTGCATTCACCTGTAACTGCATTCTCCTGTAACTGCATTCTCCTGTAACTGCATTCTCCTGTAGCTGCATTCACCTGTAACTGCATTCTCCTGTAACTGCATTCTCCTGTAACTGCATTCTCCTGTAGCTGCATTCACCTATAACTGCATTCTCCTGTGGCTGCATTCTCCTGTAGCTGCATTCTCCTATAACTGCATTCTACTATATCTACATTCTACTACATCTGCATTCTACTATATCTGCATTCTCCTGGTACTGCATTCTCCTGTAACTGCATACTCCTGCTACTGCATTCTACTATATCTGCATTCACCTGTAACTGCATTCACCTGTAACTGCATTCTCCTATAACTGCATTCTCCTGTAGCTGCATTCTCCTATAATTGCATTCTCCTGTAACTGCATTCTACTATATCTGCGTTCTACTACATCTGCATTCTACTATATCTGCATTCTCCTGGTACTGCATTCTCCTGGTACTGCATTCTCCTATAACTGCATTCTCCTGTAACTGCATTCTACTATATCTGCATTCTCCTGTAACTGCATTCTCCTGTAGCTGCATTCTACTATATCTGCATTCTCCTGTAGCTGCATTCTCCTGTAACTGCATTCACCTGTAACTGCATTCTACTATATCTGCATTCTCCTATAACTGCAGTCTCCTCTAACTGCATTCTACTATATCTGCATTCTCCTATAACTGCATTCTGCTGTAGCTTAATTCTCCTGTAGCTGCATTCTCCTGTAGCTACATTCTCTTCTAGCTGCATTCTCCTGTAACTGCATTCTACTATATCTGCATTCTCCTATAACTGCATTCTGCTGTAGCTGCATTCTCCTGTAGCTGCATTCTCCTGTAACTGCATTCTCCTGTAGCTGCATTCTACTATATCTGCATTCTCCTGTAACTGCATTCTACTATATCTGCATTCACCTGTAACTGCATTCTCCTGTAACTACATTCTACTATATCTGCATTCTCCTGTAGCTGCATTCTCCTGTAGCTGCATTCTCCTGTAACTGCATTCTCCTGTAGCTGCATTCACCTGTAACTGCATTCTCCTATAACTACATTCTGCTGTAACTGCATTCTCCTGAAACTGCATTCTACTATATCTGCATTCTCCTGTAACTGCATTCTCCTGTAGCTGCATTCACCTGTAGCTGCATTCTCCTGTTGCTGCATTCTCCTGTAGCTGCATTCACCTGTAACTGCATTCTCCTGTAGCTTCATTCACCTGTAACTGCATTCTCCTGTAACTGCATTCTCCTGTAACTGCATTCTCCTGTAACTGCATTCTGCTGTAACTGCATTCTCCTGTAACTGCATTCTACTGTAACTGCATTCACCTGTATCTGCATTCTCCTGTAACTGCATTCTACTATATCTGCATTCTCCTGTAACTGCATTCACCTGTATCTGCATTCTCCTGTAACGGCATTCTCCTGTAGCTGCATTGTCCTGTAATGCATTCACCTGTATCTGCATTCTCCTGTAACTGCATTCTACTATATCTGCATTCTCCTGTAACTGCATCCTACTATATCTGCATTCACCTGTAACTGCATTCACCTTTATCTGCATTCTCCTGTAACTGCATTCTACTATATCTGCATTCTCCTGTAGCTGCATTCTCCTGTAACTGCATTCACCTGTATCTGCATTCTGCTGTAACTGCATTCTACTATATCTGCATTCTCCTGTAACTGCATTCTCCTGTACCTGCATTCTACTATATCTGCATTCTCCTGTAACTGCATTCTCCAGTAACTGCATTCTCCTATAACTGCATTCTACTATATCTGCATTCTCCTATAACTGCATTCTCCTGTAGCTGCATTCTCCTATAACTGCATTCTCCTGTAACTGCATTCTCCTATAACTGCATTCTCCTGTAACTGCATTCTCCTGTAACTGCATTCTCCTATAACTGCATTCTCCTGTAACTGCATTCTCCTATAACTGCATTCTCCTGTAACTGCATTCTCCTGTAACTGCATTCTCCTATAACTGCATTCTCCTGTAACTGCATTCTCCTGTAACTGCATTCACCTGTAACTGCATTCTCCTGTAACTGCATTCTCCTGTAACTGCATTCTCCTGTAACTGCATTCTCCTATAACTGCATTCTCCTGTAGCTGCATTCTACCACATCTGCATTCTCCTGTACCTGCATTCTACTATATCTGCATTCTCCTGTAGCTGCATTCTCCTGTAGCTGCATTCTCCTGTAACTGCATTCTCCTGTAACTGCATTCTACTATATCTGCATTCTCCTGTAACTGCATTCTCCTGTAGCTGCGTTCACCTGTAGCTGCATTCTCCTGTTGCTGCATTCTCCTGTAGCTGCATTCACCTGTAACTGCATTCTCCTGTAGCTTCATTCACCTGTAACTGCATTCTCCTGTAACTGCATTCACCTGTAACTGCATTCTCCTGTAACTGCATTCTCCTGTAACTGCATTCTACTGTAACTGCATTCTCCTGTAACTGCATTCTCCTATAACTGCATTCTCCTGTAACTGCATTCTCCTATAACTGCATTGTACTGTAACTGCATTCTCCTGTAACTGCATTCTCCTATAACTGCATTGTACTGTAACTGCATTCTCCTGTAACTGCATTCTCCTATATCTGCATTGTACTGTAACTGCATTCTCCTGTAACTGCATTCTCCTATAACTGCATTGTACTGTAACTGCATTCTCCTGTAACTGCATTCTCCTGTAACTGCATTCTCCTGTAACTGCATTCTCCTATAACTGCATTCTCCTGTAACTGCATTCTCCTGTAACTGCATTCTCCTATAACTGCATACTCCTGTAGCTGCATTCTCCTATAACTGCATTCTCCTGTAACTGCATTCTCCTGTAACTGCATTCTCCTATAACTGCATTCTCCTGTAGCTGCATTCTACTATATCTGCATTCTCCTGTACCTGCATTCTACTATATCTGCATTCACCTGTAACTGCATTCTCCTATAACTGCATTCTCCTGTAACTGCATTCTCCTGTAACTGCATTCTCCTATAACTGCATTCTCCTGTAACTGCATTCTCCTGTAACTGCATTCTCCTATAACTGCATTCTCCTGTAACTGCATTCTCCTGTAACTGCATTCTCCTATAACTGCATTCTCCTGTAACTGCATTCTCCTATAACTGCATTCTCCTGTAACTGCATTCTCCTGTAACTGCATTCTCCTATAACTGCATTCTCCTGTAACTGCATTCTCCTGTAACTGCATTCTCCTGTAACTGCATTCTACTATATCTGCATTCACCTGTAACTGCATTCTCCTTTAGCTGCATTCTCCTGTAACTGCATTCTCCTATATCTGCATTCACCTGTAACTGCATTCTCCTTTAGCTGCATTCTCCTGTAACTGCATTCTCCTATATCTGCATTCTCCTGTAACTGCATTCTCGTGTAACTGCATTCTCCTGTAACTGCATTCTCCTGTAACTGCGTTCTCCTTTAGCTGCATTCTCCTGTAACTGCATTCTCCTATATCTGCATTCTCCTGTAACTGCATTCTCGTGTAACTGCATTCTCCTGTAACTTCATTCTACTATATCTGCATTCTCCTGTAACTGTATTCTTCTATATCTGCATTCTTCTGTAACTGCTTTCTACTATATCTGCATTCTCCTGTAACTGCATTCACCTGTATCTGCATTCTCCTGTAACTGCATTCTACTATATCTGCATTCTCCTGTAGCTGCATTCTCCTGTAACTGCATTCTCCTGTATCTGCATTCACCTGTAACTGCATTCTCCTATAACTGCATTGTACTATATCTGCATTCTCCTGTAACTGCATTCTCCTGTACCTGCATTCTACTATATCTGCATTCTCCTGTAACTGCATTCTACTATATCTGCATTCTCCTGTAACTGCATTCTCCTGTACCTGCATTCTACTATATCTGCATTCTCCTGTAACTGCATTCTACTATATCTGCTTTCTCCAGTAACTGCATTCTCCTGTAACTGCATTCTACTATATCTGCATTCTCCTATAACTGCATTCTCCTATAACTGCATTCTCTTATAACTGCATTCTACTGTAACTGCATTCTCCTATAACTGCATTCTACTGTAACTGCATTCTCCTATAACTGCATTCTACTGTAACTGCAATCTCCTATAACTGCATTCTACTGTAACTGCATTCTCCTGTAACTGCATTCTACTATATCTGCATTCACCTATAACTGCATTCTCCTATAACTGCATTTTCCTGTAACTGCATTCTCCTGTAACTGCATTCTCCTATAACTGCATTCTACTGTAACTGCATTCTCCTATAACTGCATTCTACTGTAACTGCATTCTCCTATAACTGCATTCTCCTATAACTGCATTCACCTGTAACTGCATTCTCCTGTAACTGCATTCTCCTATATCTGCATTCACCTGTAACTGCATTCTCCTGTAACTGCATTCTCCTTCAACTGCATTCTCCTATAACTGCATTCTACTGTAACTGCATTCTCCTATAACTGCATTCTACTGTAACTGCATTCTCCTATAAATGCATTCTACTATATCTGCATTCTCCTGTAACTGCATTCTCCTGTAACTGCATTCTCCTATAACTGCATTCTCCTGTAGCTGCATTCAGCTGTAGCTTCTTTCTCCTGTCGCTGCATTCTCCTGTAACTGCATTCTCCTATAACTGCATTCTCCTATAACTGCATTCTCCTGTAGCTGCATTCAGCTGTAGCTTCTTTCTCCTGTCGCTGCATTCTCCTGTAACTGCATTCTCCTGTAACTGCATTCTCCTGTAACTGCATTCTACTATATCTGCATTCACCTGTAACTGCATTCTCCTGTAACTGCATTCTACTATATCTGCATTCACCTGTAACTGCATTCTCCTGTAACTGCATTCTACTATATCTGCATTCTACTGTAACTGCATTCTCCTATAACTGCATTCTCCTGTAACTGCATTCTAATATATCTGCATTCTCCTCTAGCTGCATTCTCCTATAACTGCATTCTCCTGTAACAGCATTCTACTATATCTGCATTCTACTATATCTGCATTCTACTGTAACTGCATTCTCCTGGTACTGCATTCTCCTGGTACTGCATTCTCCTGTTCCTGCATTCTACTATATCTGCATTCCCCTGTAACTGCATTCTCCTGTAACTGCATTCTCGTATAACTGCATTCTACTATATCTGCATTCTCCTGTAGCTGCATTCTACTATATCTGCATTCCCCTGTAACTGCATTCTCCTGTAACTGCATTCTACTATATCTGCATTCCCCTGTAACTGCATTCTCCTGTAACTGCATTCTCGTATAACTGCATTCTACTATATCTGCATTCTCCTGTAACTGCATTCTACTATATCTGCATTCCCCTGTAACTGCATTCTCCTGTAACTGCATTCTACTATATCTGCATTCCCCTGTAACTGCATTCTCCTGTAACTGCATTCTCGTATAACTGCATTCTACTATATCTGCATTCTCCTGTAGCTGCATTCTCCTGTAACTGCATTCTCCTGTTCCTGCATTCTACTATATCTGCATTCACCTGTAACTGCATTCTCCTGTAGCTGCATTCTCCTGTAACTGCATTCTCCTGTTCCTGCATTCTACTATATCTGCATTCTCCTGCAACTGCATTCTCCTGTAACTGCATTTTACTATATCTGCATTCTCCTGTAGCTGAATTCTCCTGTAACTGCATTCTCCTGTTGCTGCATTCTCCTGTAACTGCATTCTCCTGTAACTGCATTCTCCTGTAACTGCATTCTACTATATCTGCATTCTACTCTATCTACATTCTACTATATCTGCATTCTCCTGTAACTGCATTCTCCTGTAACTGCATTCTACTATATCTGCATTCTACTATATCTGCATTCTTCTATATCTGCATTCTCCTGGAACTGCATTCACCTTTAACTGCATTCTACTATATCTGCATTCTACTATATCTGAATTCTACTATATCTGCATTCTCCTGTAACTGCATTCTCCTGTAACTGCATTCTACTATATCTGCATTCTCCTGTAACTGCATTCTACTATATCTGCATTCTCCTGTAACTGCATTCTACTATATCTGCATTCTACTATATTTGCACTCTCCAATAACTGCATTCTCCTGTAACTTCATTCTACTATATCTGCATTCTCCTGTAACTGCATTCTACTATATCTGCATTCTCCTGTAACTGCATTCTCCTGTAACTGCATTCTACTATATCTGCATTCTCCTGTAGCTGCATTCTCCTGTAACTGCATTCTACTATATCTGTATTCTCCTGTAACTGCATTCTCCTGTAACTGCATTCTCCTGTAACTGCATTCTCCTGTAACTGCATTCTGCTGTAACTGCATTCTACTATATCTGCATTCTCCTATAACTGCATTCTCCTGTAACTGCATTCTCCTGTAACTGCATTCTACTATATCTGCATTCTCCTGTAACTGCATTCTACTATATCTGCATTCTCCTGTAACTGCATTCTACTATATCTGCATTCTCCTGTAACTGCATTCTACTATATCTGCATTCTCCTGTAACTGCATTCTACTATATCTGCATTCCCCTATAACTGCATTCTCCTGTAACTGCATTCTACTATATCTGCATTCTCCTGTAACTGCATTCTCCTGTAACTGCATTCACCTGTAACTGCATTCTCCTGTAGCTGCATTCTCCTTTAACTGCATTCTCCTGTTGCTGCATTCTCCTGTAACTGCATTCACCTGTAGCTGCATTCTCCTGTAGCTGCATTCTCGTATAATTGCATTCTCCTGTAACTGCATTCTCCTGTAACTGCATTCTACTATATCTGCATTCTCCTGTAACTGCATTCTACTATATCTGCATTCTCCTGTAACTGCATTCTCCTGTAACTGCATTCTACTATATCTGCATTCTGCTGTATCTGCATTCTCCTGTAACTGCATTCTACTATATCTGCATTCTGCTACATCTGCATTCTACTATATCTGCATTCTCCTGTAACTGCATTCTCCTGTAACTGTATTCTACTAGACCTTCATTCTACTATATCTGCATTCTACTATATCTGCATTCTAC
The DNA here is from genome assembly GCF_964194155.1 of Cetorhinus maximus. Taxonomy (NCBI): domain Eukaryota; kingdom Metazoa; phylum Chordata; class Chondrichthyes; order Lamniformes; family Cetorhinidae; genus Cetorhinus; species Cetorhinus maximus. The sequence continues at coordinate 138,495 of NW_027596509.1, forward strand.
TATATCTGCATTCTCCTGTAACTGCATTCACCTGTAACTGCATTCTACTATATCTGCATTCTACTATATCTGCATTCTACTATATCTGCATTCTCCTGTAACTGCATTCTCCTGTAACTGTATTCTACTATATCTGCATTCTCCTGTAACTGCATTCTACTATATCTGCATTCTCCTGTAACTGCATTCTACTATATCTGCATTCTCCTGTAACTGCATTCTACTATATCTGCATTCCCCTATAACTGCATTCTCCTGTAACTGCATTGTACTATATCTGCATTCTCCTGTACCTGCATTCTCCTGTAACTGCATTCTCCTGTAGCTGCATTCTCATGTAACTGCATTCTCCTGTAGCTGCATTCTCCTATAATTGCATTCTCCTGTAACTGCATTCTACTATATCTGCATTCTGCTATATCTGCATTCTCCTGTAGCTGCATTCTCCTGTAACTCCATTTTCCTGTAACTCCAGTCTCCTGTAACTGCATTCTCCTATAACTGCATTCTACTATAACTGCATTCTCCTGTAACTCCATTCTCCTGTAACTGCATTCTCCTGTAACTGTGTTCTATGCATTTTAATTTATTCACTCATGGGATGTGAATGTCGCTGGCTAGACCAGCATTTATTGCCCATCCCTAATTGCCCCTCGAGGAGGAAGTGGTGAGCTGCCTGCTCGAACCGCTGCACTCCATGTGGTGTTGGTACATCCTCAGTGCTGTTAGGGAGGGAGTTCCAAGATTTTGACCCAGCGACACGGAAGGGACGGTGATATATTTCCAAGTGAGGATTGTGTGTGGCTTAGAGGGGAACTTGCAGGCGGTGGTGTTCCCATGTGTCTGCTGTCCTTGTCCTTCTGAATGGTAGCAGTCATGGGTTTGGAAGGTGCTGTCAAAGGAGCCTTGGTGAGTTCCTGCAGTGCACCTTGTAGATGGTACACACTGCTGCAACTGTGTGTCAGTGGTGGAGGGAGTGAATGATTGTGGATGTGGTGCCAATCAAGCAGTCTGCTTTGTCCCGGTTGGTGTCAAGCTTCTTGAGTGTTGTGGGAGCTGCACTCATCCAGGCAAGTGGAGAGTGTTCCATCACACTCCTGGCTTCTGCCTTGTAGATGGTGGACAGGCTTTGCGGAGTCAGGAGGTGAGCTACTCACTGCAGGATTCCTAGTCTCTGGCCTGCTCTTGTAGCCACAGTATTTATATGTGTGGTCCAGTTCAATTTCTGGTCAGTGGTAACCCCCAGGAAGTTGATAGTAGGTTATTCAGTGATGGTAATGCCATTGAATGTCAAGGGGCTATCATTAGACTCTCTTTTATTGGAGATGGTCATTTGCCTGACATTTGCCACTTGTCAGCCCAAGCCTGGATATTGTCCATGTCTTGCTGCATTTGGACATGGACTGCTTTAGTGTCTGAGGAGTTGCAAATGGTGCTGAACATTGTGCAATCATCAGCGAACATCCCCACTTCTGACCTTATGATGGAAGGAAGGTAATTGATGAAGCAGCTGAAGATGGTTGGGCTGAGGACACTACCCTGAGGAACTCCTGCAGTGATGTCCTGGAGCTGAGATGATTGACCTTCAACAACCACAACCATCTTCCTTTGTGCTAGGTATGACTCCAACCAGCAGAGAGTTTTCCCCCGATTCCCATTGAATCCAGTTTTGCTGGAGGGCTCCTTGATGCCACACTCAGTCAAATGCTGCCTTGATGTCAAGGGCAGTCACTCTCACCTCACCTCAGGAGTTCAGCTCTTTTGTCTATGTTTGAACCAATCAGTATGCGTTCTTCTGCATTTGCATTCTCCTGTAGCTGCGTCCTCCTGTAATCTCGTTCTCATGTAACTGCATTCTCCTGTCACCGTGTTCCCCTGTAATTGCGTTCTCTCATAACTATATTCTCCTATGACTGTGTTCTCCTATCATTGTGTTCTTCTGTTATTGCTTTCTCCTATACCTGTGTTCACCTGTAACTGAGTTCTTCTAGAACTGTGTTCACCTGTAATTGAGTTCTTCTAGAACTGTGTTCACCTGTAACTGAGTTATCCTGTAACTGGGTTTTCCTGTAACTGTATTCACCTGTAATTGTGTTCTCTCATAACTGTGTTCTCTCATAACTGTGTTCTCCTATAACTGTGTTCTCCAGCAACTGTTTCCTCCAGTAACTATGTTCTCCTGTAACTGTGCTCTCCTGTACCTCTGTTCTTTGGTAACTGTATTTGCCTGTAACTGTGTTCTTCTACAACTGTGTTCTCCTGTAACTGTGTTCTCCTGTAACTGTGTTCTCCTGTAACTGTGTTCTCCTGTAACTGCATTCTCCTGTGACTACGTTCTCCTGTAATTGCATTCTTCCTGTAATTTGTTCTCCAATATCTGCTCCCTCCTGTAACTGTGCTCTCCTATAACTGCAGCCTTCTATAACTGTGTTCTCCTGTACCTGTGTTCTTCTGAAATTGGGTTCTTCTGTTATGGCTTTCCCCTGTATTTCTGTTCCCCTGTAATTACATTCTCCTGCAACTGCGTTCTCCGATAACTGTACTTCCCTATAACTATGTTCTCCTTTAATTGCATTCACCTATAACTGCGTTCTCATGTAATTGCCTTCTCCTGTTTTTGTACTCATCTGTGATTGTACTCTCCTATAACTATGTCCCCCTATAACTGCGTTCTCCTGTATTTGTGTTCTCCTGTAACTGTGCTTTTATGTCTTGGGTAAATGAATTCATGAGCCAACCAAACTCTAACTGCACAACTTCCTGTGTTCTCATCAACTGCTGTTTGCAATCAATAACGGGGAGAGACTGATGTAAGAATAAACAGTGATGGTTTATTGAGACATAGGGCAGAGCACCAGATCATATGTGCTCACTCAGAAACCTCCAGAATTAGACTTACAGTTCCCAGTTGCCCGCGCTGTACAGTGATTCATCAGTGCTGTTGCATGATCAGTACACTTGCATTCTCTTAAAGGGACAGGGTACCTCACTTTACCACATGGCCTCTCCTGTAACTGTGCCCTTCTATAAGTATATTTTCCAGTAATTGTGTTCAGCTGTAAGTGCATTCTCCCATAACTGTGTCCTCCTATAACTGCACTCTCCTGTAACTGTGTTTCCTGTAATCATGTTCTCCTGTAATTGCGTTCGCTCATAACTGTGTTCTGTAATTACACTCACCTGTAACTGCATTCTCCTGTAACTACACCCTCCTATACCTGTTCTCCTGTAACTGTTCTGCTATAACTGTGTTCTCTTGTAACTGTGTCCAACTATAACTGTGCTTTCTTGTAACTGTATTCTACTGTAATTGTGTTCTCTGATAATGGTGTTCTCCTGTAACTGTGTTCTCCGATAATTGCATTCTCCTGTTATTGTGTTCACCTGTAATTGCACTCTCCAATAGCTGCACCCTCCTGTAACTGTGCTGTCTTGTAATTGCATTCTACTGTAACTGTTTCCTCTTAAAACTGCATTTTCCTTGCGTTCTCCTATAACTGTGCTCTCTGCAACTGTGCTTTCCTATAACTACGTTCTCCTATAATTGCGCGCTCCTATAACTGTGTTCTCCTGTAATTGTGTTCTCCTTGTATTGCATTCTCCTACAACTGTCACCTCTGTAACTGTTTTCTCCTATAACTGTTTTCTCCTGTAACTGCATTCTCCCATCCATGTATTCGCCTAAAACTGTGTTCTCCTATAACACTCACATCCCAGGAAAGAATAAAAGAAAGTTAAGGAGATCATGCTTTTGTTTGTTAGTTTAAGGTGCCTACTATTAAAAGGATACGCACTCTGGACCAGTGTAGGAGGTAGTTCATGATCTCTTTGTTCGTAAACCCATCCTGTGCTAGTCACAAACTGACCTCTCAAATTTACTAAAAAGTAGAATACCTTGGATGCTGGAAATCTGAAATAAAGGCAGAAAATACTGAAAGCCTCAGTTGTTTAGGCAGCATCTGTGGAGAGAGAAACAGGGTTAATGTTTCTGATGAAAAAGGTCATTAATTGAACCATCAACTCTGCTTTTCTCTGCACTGACGATGATGGACCTACAGACTGTTTCCAGCATTTTCTGTTTCTAGCTCGAATTCGATACTCTCACCCTTGTGCTCAACTCCCTCCATGACCTCGCACCCCACTTCACCACCCCCGCACCCCGCCCACCGCCCACGCTATCTCCGAAATCTCTGGGCTGACCACCGTCTGAGAATTCTGCATTCCTCTAATTCTGCCTTCTTGTGCATCCCTGACTTTCTCACACCTCTTTCAAGGAACAGGCTCATGCACAATAGACTGAGTGGCTGCCTGTGTTTCTATCCAAATGCTGACACAAAGCACAAAACACAGGATGTATAAAGCATAGAAGGGAGGCAGTGGTGGCATAGTGGTGTTGTAACTTGATTGGTAATCTAGAAACCCAAAGTAATTGCCACCATTGCAAATGTGAGCTCTGCAGTCCTGCCAAATCCAGTTGCAAATTGTGGTGGACAGTTCAACTCACTGGAGGAGGAGGCTCCACAAATATCCCCATCCTCAATGATGGAGGAGCCCAACACATCAGTGCAAAAGATAAGGCTGAAGCATTTGTAGTAATCTTCAGCCAGAAGTGGATAATCTATCTTGGCCTCCTCCAGAGGTCCCCAGTATCACAGATGCCAGTCTTCAGCCAATTCAATTCACTTCATGTGATATCAAGATATAATGGCTGAAGGTACTGCAAAGGCTATGGGCCCTGACAATGTTACAGCAACAGTACTGAAAACTTGTGCTCTACTTTTTATTAAATTCCAGTACAGCTACAACACTGGTATCTACCCAGCATTGCAGAAAATTGTCCTGTACACACAAAGCAGGACAAATCCAACCCAGCCAATTACCACCCCATCAGTCTACTCTCCATCACCAGTAAAGTAATGGAAGGGGTCTTCAACAGTGCTATCAAGCGGCACTTGCTCAGCAATAACCTACACACTGACACTCAGCTCATGACCTCATTACAGCCTTGGTTCAAACACGGGCAAAAGAGCTGAACTCCCAGGGTGAGGTGAGAATGACTGCCCTTGACATCAAGGCAGCATTTGACTGAGTGTGGCATCAAGGAGCCCTAGCAAAACTGGTGTCAGTGGGAATCGGAGGAAAACTCTCCACTGGTTGGAGGAAAATGGTTGTGGTTGTTGGAGGTCAATCATTTCAGCTCCAGGACATCACTGCAGGAGTTCCTCAGGTTAGCGTCCTAGGCCCAACCATCTTCAGCTGCTTCCATCAATGACCTCCCTTCCATCATTAATTCATAAGCGGGGATGTTCGCTGATGATTGCACAATGTTCAGCACCATTTGCAACTCCTTAGATACTGAAGCAGTCCATGTCCAAATGCAGCAAGACCTGGACAATATCCAGGCTTGTGCTGACAAGTGGCAAGTAACATTCATGCCACACAAGTGCCAGGCAATGACTATCTCCAACATGGGAGAATCTAATCATTGCCCCTTGACATTCAGTGGCATTACCATCACTGAATCCTCCACTATCAACACCCTGGGGGTTATCATTGACCAGAAATTGAACTGGACTATCCATATAAATACTGTGGCTAGAAGAGCAGGTCTGAGTCTAGGAATCCTGCAGCGATTAACTCACCTCCTGACTCCCCAAAGCATGTCCACCATCTACAAGGCACAAGTCAGGAGTGTGATGGAATATTCTCCACATGCTTGGATGAGTGCAGCTCCCACAACGCTGAAGAAGCTTGACACCATCCAGGACAAAGCAGCCTGCTTGATTGGCATCCCATCCACAATCATTCACTCCCCCCACCACTGACACACATTGGCAGTGGTGTGTACCCTCTACAAGATGCACTGCAGGAACTCACCAATCCTCCTTAGACAGCACCTTCCAAACCCTCGATCATTACCATCTAGAAGGACAAGGGCAGCAGATACATGGGAACACCACAGGCTGGAAGTTCCCCTCCTAGCCAGTCACCTTCTTGACTTGGAAATACATCGCCATTCCTTCACTGTTGCTGAGCTAAAATCCTGGAACTCCCTCCCTAACAGCACCGTGGGTGTACCTACACCACATGGACTGCAGCGGTTCAAGAAGGTGGCACACCACCACCTTCTCGAGGGCAATTAGGGATGGGCAATAAATGCTGACCTAGCCCACATTCCGTGAATGAATAAAAAAAAGTATCAATTGGCCACGCATATTGGGGAATGCCCAAGGGAAGGTCTTGTGGCGCAGTGGATATCGTCCCTGCCTCTGAGACAGAAGCTATGGGCTCAAGTCCAACTCCAGGACTCGATGGCCAAAGCAGATGCTTTCATAATGCGGCTGAACAGGTTGAATATCAACCTGTAAATCCTTCCAACATACAGTGTAGGAGAGATTCCTGGTCAGCCATATGATGGAAAGAAAATTAGAGCCTCTACCGTCATTATCCACAGCTCCAGGTTACAACTTGTATGTAACAGTGTATGTTGCCACAACAATTCAGACCACTTGGGGGCCGGTTGGCTCAGTTGACTGGACAGCCCGTATGGATCAGATTGGTGCCAACAATGTGGGGTTTGATCCCTGTTCTGGCTGGAGTGGATTCAGGACCTGTGTCCTTTCCCTGCTTGTGGTGGCAATCACAGGGATGTGGGTCAGACCTGCCTTGGGGCAGAGAACTCAAAAAGAAGAATGTCCAAGAGGCCACTTCAGAACAGGTCATCTGAACATACAGCTTACAAGAACTCAAGGTTAATATAGTAAATTCACTTGGACACTCTGAGCTGGCCTGTGCTTAATAACAAATGATACAGAAAATGATCAAGAGCATCAGATTGCAGATGACAGACAATCCTTGGACTATAAGGGATTCTTTCACATGGAATCATAGAAATTTACAGCACAGGATGTGGCCATTTGGCCCATTGTGTCTGCAGTGGCTAACAAGTAGTTATCCAGCCTAATTTCAATTTCCTACCCTTGGTGATGACGGCACTTTAAGTGCATATTTAAGGGCCTTCTCAATGTTATGAAGTTTCTTGCCTCTATCACATTCCCAGATAATGAGTTCGAGATCTCCCCACCCTCTGGGTGAAGATAATTTCCTTCAGGTCCCCTCTAAACCTCCTACCTCTCACCCTAAATCTCTGCCCTCTGGTTATAGACCCCTCAACCAAACAGAATAGGGTCTTCCTATCCACCCTCTGTAGACCCTTCATAGTGTTTTACCCTTTCATTAGGTCTCCCCTTAGTCTTCTCTGTTCCAAAGTTAACAACCCAAATATCTAATCTTTCCTCATAACTTCAATTCTCCAGTCCAGGCAACATCCTTGTAAATCTCTGTTGTAAATCAGCAGCACTTAAGAGTTTCATGCGTCCTTGGTTAACAATGGGGAGACATTGGTGAGGTGGTAACGTCACTGGACTAGTAATCCCGAGGCCCTGGCTAATGCTCTGGGGGCATGGGTTCAAATCCCACCATAGAAGCTGGTGGAATTTAAATAATGACCTTGAAGCCATTGTCAATTGTTGTAAAACCCATCTGGTTCACTAATGTCCTGTGGGGAAGGAAATCTGCTGTCCTTACCTGGTCTGGCCTACATGTGACTCCAGACCCACAGCAATGTGGTTGACTCTTAAATGGCCTAGCAAGCCACTCAGTTCAAGGGCAATTAGGGATGGGCAACAAATGCTGGCCTTGCCAGCGAGGCCCACAACTCATGAAAGAAAAAAATCTTTAGAAAGAGCTTGTATTTTATTGTGGCTCCTAGATTCTCAGGCTGTCCTGCTGTGTTTGATAGCCAACAAATTACTCTGGTTATAAAGCAGGAACAGCAGCAACTAATCGTCATATGTCCAATAAACAGCAAACAAGAAATGACCAATTAGTCTGTCTTTAGTGGCGTTGGTTGAATTTAATGTTGGCCACTATACCAAAAGAACTCCTCTGTCCTTATTAAATAAAAGCTGTGGGATTCCCCCCACGGCCGGACAGGCAGATGCTTAATGTCTTGTCACCTGAAAGCTGTTTTTTAAATTCATTCAATGGGATGTGGGCGTCGCTGGCTAGGCCAGCATTTATTGCCCGTCCCTAATTGCCCTAGAGATGGTGGCGGTGAGCTGCCTTCTCGAACCGCTGCAGCCCCTGTTGCCCACAAACCAGTACTCGCTCAGGTTTGCGCTGAGGTGTCAACCGAGATTTTTGCGCTCAAATCCTGCAGCGTGGTTTGAACCCCTGACCTGTCCAGCGAGGCTCACATCCTGTAAATGAATTCTCTAAAATTTCTCCTGGGTCACTGTCAGCAGTGTCCTAGAGATTAATCGTTAACTCCTGAAGACTCCAGGAAGATTGGTCACCCTAAAGCAGGTGGAATGCCACAGAGTGCTGGCGTGACCAGCCGCTGGCACCATTCCCTCATCAGTCCTGTAGCGTGGCGATGAGAGGGGAGTGGAATTTCTGAGAGATGAGCTCCCGGTGTCAACCTCAGTGTGGAAATGGGTCCTGACTCAGGTATATCAGTCACTTAGGAGTCAGGGAGCTCAGCTCCTTTCCATGCTGTTCTGTGATTTCAGCTCCAGCTCTTTGAGCTGCAGTGATGACTCCCCTTCAGTTCTGAAGCAGAATGTCCAGGTTTACAATGGAGCCATCGAGGAATTTCTAAAATATCATTCTGTGCTCAGACATCTGTGGAGATGCCAATGGTAAAGTTTTGCAGAGAAATGTTAGCAGCACAAAGCAAATCAAATACCTCAAACTGTGATACCTCCCCCACAACCCTCCCCATTCCCCATTCTTGCCCCCCCTATGATGTCGATATGCCCATAACCAGAGCTGACTGGTTTGTGCAGGGCAGGTTGTGCTGATCAAAGTGACATTGTTACTAGATTTTCAGTAAAATGTGGTGGTAGGCATGTGAAATATTTGTACCACCATCACTTTAAATGTGAAGAACATCCAACACCTCAGGCTCGGGTCTAGTTGGGTGAATATATTTTGTGCTGTTTAACACTAGGTTGGAATACTAGTACAGAAATTGGACTTAAAAAGGGGAACAAGTTGAGGTGATTAAAAAAAAAAAGCCCTTGTTTCTACATTAGCTGTCTACTGTTAGATGGTTGGGGGTGGGAGGTTGAATGTGGAATATCGACTGAAAACGTCTACTGTTAGGTGAGATTTCCTGATCGGGCAGCACTTGCTGAACAATCCTGAGTGCGCCAATAACCACACTAACAACCAATTTACGATAATCAGTTGAGCTCATAACGTGGTTCATTTCTGCTTGCTAGAAGCGATAAACATTCATACGCAATGACTCGTTCTCTGCAAACGAAAGGAATATGTTCAAGCCTTGTGCCTTTTTTGAATTCCCGAGATCTTGGGGAGCCAATAGTTTCCCATTGCTTTCTCCAATGCAATGTCCTTCAGAGTCGACATGCTAACCAATCAGCACCCTTTTCCCCTGTAGTATAAATTTTGAAATTTGGTATTCTTTTGTTTCTCCTGATCAGTGCAAGATGAGGCAACATGCCCGTCTTTTCAGCGAGATTCAAACTCTGTACTACTAAGCGACTATAAGAGGTTATTGCACAACAGTGTGTGCCTTGGCTTGCATTTTGCCGGGGAGCATTGGGAGCAGTACATTAAGTAAACCTTGTGACTCCTCTGTAGGTCAGTGGGTGTCTAGGATCTCAGGTACTGTCCACATCTCATCCACTGATACTTCCATCCTTTGTGTGTGATCCTTGTGCCTGTGCTGACTAACAGACAGTGGCTCCATACTCATACTTGACCATTTATTTCAGCACCAGTGGAATGAACCTCCCTGAAAACTCCCTCTATAGTGCGGTGCTTAACGCAGTGTCTGTTTTATGTGAGTATTATACTGTGCAAATGAAATGCATCCATTTTGCACTGAATGGAATTTTTATGCTGTAATTTGATTTTGTTTTGATGGAGCAATGGGTTGGTGCTGTTGGAGACACTGAATGATCACAGTGGTCTGTGTAAGCTGGGTAACTGTGGGTTGGAGTGGGTTGTAATTGTGAAGTGTTGCTTTCTCATCCTGTATCCCATTGAATGACAGCATTGAGAGGCTATGCCCTAGATCATCTCACTCTCACAGCTGAATTAATACTGGGTAATTCCATGTCTGAGCAATACCAATGTTCCAGGTAAACGCTAACCTAGAAAGGCCCATGTCCCAGACTGGCACAACCCCCCCCTGCATGAGGGACATCTTCCAGTGACTAAGCATGCTGTCTTTCAGATCTGAGTCTCAATTGAGTGCAGACTAATGACAGAAAGGTTTTCTGTCTCTGCCAGTTATAAGGGTCCTTTTATCAAACTGCCTTGGGCAGTTCTCAGTCTATTCAGAGGTAGATCTGATCCCACATTCTGGAACTACCCCACAATGTAGTGCCAATTGGCATCAAATTGGTATTCTCACTCAGCGAGGCAACAGGGATTGCTCATGTAGGGAATGAAGCCTGTCACTCTGATGCCACAGGGAGCGTCATTCTGTAGTTGGGTTCATACACAATTTGGGGCAGTGTCGAGGGAGCTTTATTCTGCGCCTGCCCAAGTCATACCTGACACCGGGTTGCCTAAGAAACTGAAGGAGAAGTAAGTCATTCGGCCCTTCAAGCACGCTCCACCATTCACTAAGATCAACCTCACCTTCCCACACAATCCCAACACACCTTGATTCCTTTAGTATCCAAAAATCTATCAATCTCTGTCTTCATTGTACTTAATGGCCGAGGGTCCACAATCCTCTAGGGTAGCAAATTCTGAAGATTTGCAACCCTTTAATTGAAGGAATCTCTCCTCACCTTAAGCCTAAATGATTGTTCCCCTTATTCTGAGACTGTGACCTTGTATTGTAGTTTCTCCAGCCTGGGGAAACATTGTCTCAGCATCTACCTGGTCAATCCCCTTAAGAATTTCATATGTTTCAATGACATCGCTCCTCATTCTTCTGAACTCCAGGGAATAAAGGCCTATTTTCCTCATAGGACAATCCCTCATCCCAGGAATCAGATTAGTGAACCTGCATTGCACTCCCTCAAAGACAAATTCCTTAGGTTAAGAGGCCAAAACTGAACACAGTACCCTGAGTGCGGTCTCACCAAGCACCTTTATAATTGCAATAGGGACATCTTCACCCTTGTACTCCAGTTCTTTTGCAATAAAGGCTAACATACCATTTGCTTTCCTAATTGCTGGTTATACCTGCATGTGATTCGTAAAATCAACTCCAAATCTACAACATGGGATTTGACCCCTCACTTTCTGGATTGGTAGCTCAACCCTACCAACAACATAACCACCACACCAGCAGGCCGGCTAATGATGCTGAGGTTCTGTGGCGGAGATCCAGGGCTTTAGGACAATGGACTCATATTGAAACATGGTGGGCCAACTGACAGCAGGGATGAGAAACTGGTTAGGAGGTAAGACTCGAGACACTGGGGCTATTTCCACTGGAGCAGAGAAGGCTAAGAGAAGATTTAACAGATTTCTAAAGGTTTGAACAATTTTGATGGAGAGCAAAGAGGGAAATATTATTTCTATGACGCAAATTTGAAATAGTCACCAATAGAGAGAGAAGAGATGTTAGGAACATAGGAACAGGAGTAGGCCATTGGGCCCATCGAGCCTGCTCCACCATTCAATTAGATCAAAATTTAGGAAAAATGTCTTTATGTAGAGTTGTTGCACACACAAAATCTACAGAGGTTACAGCATGGAAACAGGCCATTCAGCCCAACTAGCTTCTGTTGGTATCTATGCTCCAAGCAAGTGAAGGGTTCCAATTTTATTCAGATGCTTTATCACTTCTGAGGCAAAAAGCATTGAATCTTTTAAAGGAACAATGGGTGAACCAGTTGAAGAAACAAGGTAATTGGATTTCCCAAGCAAAGGGCCAGTATGGACATGATGGGCCAAATGTCCACCTATTGTGCTGTAAACCACAAATGGTTCCAACTGTTGTCAAATTGGGAAGCAATGTGTGCGGGAGAGACCAGCTAATAAATGGTGTGAATTTAGGGAGAGTATCCCATTTATTAACCTGCCCCCCAACGGGTCTCATTCTTCCAGTTGTTTTGGTGTGTATCTTTCGACATGCTCAGATAGTGGATCGGAAAGTAGACGAGGCTCTGCTGAGTAAGGCCGCTATGATTATAGGCTTCTTTGGCTCCGTGGGAGGCTTCATCGCTGGAAACTGTAACGTAAGTGCTTGCGCCTGTGACAGGAACACAACCAGTTTCGTAGGGGGAGGGAAGGCGGAAGCTCCATTCAAAATGGACACCTTGCCAAGGAGCGAGATCTTGTGCCCACTTCAAACAAATTCGTTTCTTGTTGCTTTAACTGTTAACTGGTAGACTCAAAAAAGATTGTTGCCAGCGCTTGGCTTCCTTCAGTGAAGGGGAGTCTGTTTATGGGGATCACTATTGGGAGAATAGAAGACTGGTTTCCTTTGATTTGTAGGTGCTGTGTTGTCCAATGCATTAACCATGCTGGATAACATTTTTGATTAATAAAAATGAATAGCGGACACCATCATTGGGCCTGTGATCTCAATGCTCATTTGCAAGGTGTACACACGTGAACTCGAAACTTTTGTGAATTTATTAAGATGTTAGGTGTGTGAGTGTTTGTGTTGTCATATAGTTATAGAGTCATTGTAGCCCAGAAGGAGGCCATTCGGTCCATCCAGTCCACGCTGGCTCTCTGTAAGCAGCCCAGTCAGTCCCATTTTGCTGCTGTTATCCCCGTGGCCCTCAAGTGTCCATCCAATTTCCTTTTGAAACCATTGATTGTCCCCGATTCCACAACAGTCATAGACAGCGAGTTCTACTGCATTACTTAGGGGAGATGGTGGCATAATGGTAATGTCACTGGACAAGCAATCCTGGGGCCTGTGCTCTGAGGATGTAGGTTCAAATCCCACCCTGGTACCTGGTAGAATTTAAATTATAATTAAGGAGGGAAGGAAAATCTGCAATATAAAGCCTGTCTCTGTAATGGTGCCACAAAACTACTGTGGATTGTCATAAATACCCATCTGCCATCCTTACCTGGTCTGGCCTACATGTGACTCCAGATTCACAGCAATGTGGTTGACTCTTAACTGTTACCCATGCAATCAGCTTACAGCCAGTGTTTCAGATGCCACCATCACCATCTCTGGGTAAGTCCTATCCCAGCAGCAGGGCAGAGGCAGTGGCGCACATGGAATACAGTCAGGAGGGAGTCCTCGACATTGACTCTGGACCCCAGGAAGTTTTGTAGCATCAAACATAGGAAAGGAAACCTCCTGCTGGTTACCACCTACCGCCCTCCCTCAGCTGAAGAATCAGTGCTCCTCCATGTTGAACACCACTTGGAAGAAGCACTGAGGGAGGCAAGGGTGCAGAATATACTCTGGGTGGGGGACTTTGATGTCCATTACCAAGAGTGGCTCGGTAACGCCACTGCTGGCCGAGTCCTCAAGGACATAGCTGCAAGGCTGGGTCTGCGGCAGGTGGTGAGGGAAAACCTGACTAGGCCTTGACCCACAATAATCTGTCACAGATACATCTGCTTATGACAATGTAGGTAGGAGTGACCACCGCACAGGCCTTGTGGAGATGAAGACCTGTCTTCACATTGGGATTGTGTTATGTGGCACTACCACTGTGCTAAACGGGATCGATGCAGCTCAAATCTGGGCATCCATGAGGCACTGTGAGCCATTGGCAGTAGCAGAATTATATTCAACCACAATCTGTAACCTCATGGCCCAGCATATCACCTATTCTACCATTACCACCAAGCCGGGAGTTTAGGAGGGCATGCCAGGAGCAGCACCAGGCATAGCTAAAAGTGAGGTGTCACCCTGGTGAAGCTACAAGAACAGGACTGCTTGCAGCAATAGTGCTGAAGATTTGTGCTGCGGAATTAGCCATGTCTCTAGCCAAGCTATTCCAGTACAGCTACAACACTGGCATCTAACCAGCGAGGTGGAAAATTGCCCAGGTATTGCCTGTCTACAAAAAGCAGGACAAATCCAACCCGGCCAATTACTGCTCCGCCAGCCTCCTCTTGATCATTGGAGAGCGGTGGAAGGTGTCTTCAACAGTGCTATCAATTGGCACGTACACAACAATAACCTGCTCACTGACTCTCAGTTTAGGTTCCGCCAGGACCACTCAGCTCCTGACCTCATTACAGCCTGGGTCCAAACATGGACAAAAGGGCTGAACTCCAGAAGTGAAGTGAGAGTGACTGCCCTTGACATCAAGGCAGCATTTGAACAAGTGTGACTTCAAAGTGCCCTGGTAAAATTGAAGTCAATGGGAATCAGTGGGAAGCCTCTCCGCTGGTTGGAGTCATACCTAGTATAAAGGAAGTTGGCTGTGGTTGTTGGAGGTCCATCAAATCATTCCCAGGACATCACTGCAGGAGTTCCTCAGGGTAGTGTCCTAGGCCCAACCATCTTCAGCTGCTTCATCAATGACCTTCCTTCCATCATAAGGTCAGAAGTGGGGATGTTCGCTGATGATTGCACAATGTTCAGCACCATTTGCGACTCCTCAGATACTGAAGCAGTCCATGTCCAAATGCAGCAAGACCTGGACAACATTCAAATTTGGGTTGATAAGCTGCAAGTAATGTTCGTGCCAGACAAGTGCCAGGCAATGACCATCTCCAACAAGAGAGTATCTAACCATCTCCCCTTAACATTCAATGGCATTACCATCACTGAATCCCCCACTATCAACATCCTGGGGATTACCATTGACCAGAAACTGAACTAGACTAGCCAGATAAATACTGTGGCTACAAGAGTGCGTCAGAGACTGGGAATCCTGTGGTGAGTAACTCACCTCCTGACTCTGCGGAACCTGTCCACCATCTACAAAGAACAAGTCAGGCGTGTGATGGAATACTTTCCACTTACCTGGATGAGTGCAGCTCCAACAACACCAAGATGCTCAACACCATTCAGGACAAAGCAGCCCACTTGATCGGCACCCCACCCATCAAGTTAAACATTCAGTCCCTCCTTCACTGATGCACAGTGGCAGCAGTGTGTACCGTCTACAAAATGAACTGCAGCAACTCACCAAGGCTCCTTTGGCAACACTTTCAAATCCACTGCCTCTACCACCTAGAAGGACAAGGGCAGCAGACCCATAGGAACACCATCACCTGCAAGTCCCCCCTCCAAGCCACTCACCATCCTGACTTGGAAATATATCGGCTGTTCCTTCACTGTCATTGGGTCAAAATCCTGGAACTCCCTCCCTAACAGCACTGTGGGTGTAACCACACCACATGGACTGCAGGGGCTCAAGAAGGCAGCTCACCACCACCTTCTCAAGGGCAATTAGGGGTGGGCAATAAATGCTGGCCTAGCCAGCGAAGCCCACATCCCGTGAAAGAATTTTAAAAATTTACCACTTGCTGCAAAAAAGTTCTTCCTCACATCCCCACCATGCATCTCTTGCCCAAAACCTTAAATCTATGTCCCCCTCGAGCTTTTACTAGCAACGAATGAGAACAGTTTACTCACCTTATCTAAACCTGTCATAATCTTGTCCATCTCTATCAAATCTTCCCTCAATCTCCTTCGTTCCAAAGAGAACAACCCCAGCTTCTCCAGCCAAACCTTGTAGCCAAAGTCCCCCACCCTTAGAACCATTCTGACAAACCTCCTCTGTTGTGAGTGTTTTTATGTCCTTGGTTACTGACTGGTGGTAAAAGCCCATTTGGGCAGGTCTTGTGGTGCAGCGGGCGGAGTTCCTACCTCTGAGCCAGAAGCTCTGGGTTCGAATTCCAGTCCAGGACTTGGTGGCAATGGCAGGTGCCTTTATAACGTGGCCAAATAGGCTGATTATCAGCCTGTAAATTCTTCCAATGTGCCTTTGGCAGGCAGGGAGAGTGGGAGAGTTTCTTGGCCAGCCATGCTCGATGTGGAGTGGTGCTGCTCAAGCTATAGCCTCTGGTGACAGGCTAGTGGTCTGTTTCAGGAAAAGCTCGCCATGGAAACAGACATAAGCACGTGTTGCGTCTGCCTCTACGCCACTAGGCATGGGCAGAGAGAGAAGGAAGTACATTTACCTGTGAGTGTGCGTGAGGCATCTTCTATTAAAATGAGTACAAGTGGCTAAAATGGTGACACCATGGCCTCACCTGTGGCTAGTCAGCAATTTCTATTACAACACTGCGCTGATACAAGGACATGCTTCACCACATGCTGGCTTCTGTTGTTTTCCCAGTCACAGAGCAGGAACTGAGGCACTGGGAATATTTCCCCAAAATACCTGGGCTGCACTGTATGGTCTCAGTTATCCCTGGTTTAAAGGCTTCTACCGATAAAATGGGTGGGCAATGAGATATTTAGAAATTTTGAAGGATGGGATGTGGTGAGGATGTGCACCCTGAGTGATGAGAATTGGATACTGTAAGGGATGAGGGATGGGAGGGATCAGCTTGACGAATGTTGGAAAGTGGGGAATGGGAGGGAGGGACACGGTGAATGATGGGGAAGGGAGGAATGGGATGGATGAAAGGCAAGAGGGATGGCCAAATGAACATTACCTGACAAACTCTTTTCTTTCATTAGCTCAACACAGCTAAACAGTAAGTCACTTCTTTTAGGATCTGTTGTGATTGATACTTCAACTTTATGTTTTTGTGCTATCAACTTTGGGCTTGAATGCATTGTAAAGTGTTGTATTAAAATATCATGTTTTGGTGCATTAACGTGGACTGCTTCTCTTTCAGCCATCGGTTCTCATGGTGCTACATTACTTTGGAGCCTCGCTGTGTTTTGTCAGCGGTTGTATTTATAGCATATTACAGACAGCTTTAACATTCAGGCTCCGTATAACAGGAAAGGAGTGCTTGTTGGCGCCTGTCCGTGCAGTCCTGGCCATTTTACAAGTGGTCTTTTCTATTAGCTGTATCCTTCATTGGTTGTGACTGTCCTGGTTCAGGAGCGGTTATAAACACTGCTTCCAGCCTCTACGTACACCGAACAAGGGAGACAAGTTACATTTTTGTAGAATTGTGGAATCTTACAGCAAACAGGAGGACATTCGGCCCATTGCGCCCGTGCAAGCTCTTTGAAAGAGCTGTCCAATTAGTCCCACTCCTCCTGTCCTTTGCCCATAACCCTGCAATTTTCCTGTTTGCAAAGAAATTCTCCCAACTCCTCTAATGGTCTCACTCCTGTTCTTCAACTGGCTTCAACTCACCCAGGCTGGGAAGGGGAAGTAAAGCTATCCAGGACTCTTGATCATTGTGCTCAACTGTGCTGCTTCCTTTGGTGGAATAGCTCACTGACTGCCACAGTCGAGGCTCAATCCAGCTGCTGGGAAGGCTAATCCCATTTAGCGGCCGAATTTAACAAATCCCGCAAATGCACAAGGGATTGACACCAGCAGCAGGAACTGCTCAAAGCTACTGGCCCCCTCCAAGTGGGGACTGGGGAGGCTTCCCAGGAGCAGGGAGCAAAGCTCGAGATTCACTGAGCTTCTTCGTGGGTGTGCCAACGTGAAATGATCAGGACCCTGGGATGTGGGAACGCCAGATTGGCACAGTTCAAAGAGCGGTGAGAGGGGAGGGGAGGAAGAGAGGGGAGAGGAGACGGGACGGGAGGGGAGGGGAGAAGAGATAGGAGGAGAGGGGAGATGAAGGGAGGGGAGAGGGGTAGGAGAGGAGAAATGAGGAGAAGAAAGGAGAGGAGATGAGGGGAGAGGAGAGATAAGGAGAGGATACGGGAGAGAAGGGGAGGAGAGACGGGAGGTGGAGACAAGGTTCGGAGATAGGAGGAGAGACATTGCATTTCCGATCACAGTAACTCACGTGGTAAAAATGAAAATCTCCTTGTCTTCCCTCTGGGTCAAAGGTCAGGTCAACCAGAGACATTTTCACACATGGACTCTTGAGTTAAGATAGAAGATACAGGGATAAAGCCAAGCTGCTTGTATATCAGTTTCAGGGTGATGTGTAAGAGCATGGCTGAGCCTAAAGGCATCTCAGGGAAAGCTCCCCAGTGAGAAAGATACCATCCAGTGACTGGACAGGGCCTCCAGGTGGAGATCACTTCAACGGAAATGAAGTGAGTGGAATATTTTTGTGTTGAGGGAGGGAGGAAGATGCTATGCGCATAGTTTAACAATGAATCAGCTCTTTGTTGTGCCTTTTCCTTAACTCCGTTCCAGATCTGGCCTTTTTTGTCCATCCAGACATCAAGAAGCAACACATAGGAGCCATCTGTGAATGGATCTTGGCCACAAATTTCTACGTTTTTATCGCGTCGTTTGCCTTTGAATTTTACTACATAACCTCTTCCGTCCTCTACGTGTTGGTCAGTAGACCTGATGAAGAGAAGGTTGCAATTCTGTCCGAGCCCAAGGGCACAAATATGGCCACATTTGACAAATGACGTACAGAATGCCTAGTGCAGATGGGCAGCGGTATTACGGGCTGTTGGAACCACGCCATCCTCCATATTCATTAGATTATGTAGTGATGTAGTGTCAATCTCTTCATCTCTATCAAAATGTTTATTCTCCTTTGTGGACCACAGGTTGGCTTGCCTCTTAATGAACAGCCAGCTAGCACTGCATCAGCCTGTGGGAAGCATCATGGTCCCAATTTTCCTCCCAAAGCCCTGGGCAGCACTCAGTTCCCAGTTGCAAAGGATGTGAGGCAGAGATCTCTTATTATGTCAAGTAATTTTCTTCATGTTGGTCCGAGGCTTCCCTCCCCCAAACCCCCGGTAATTCAAGGGGCGTTCCCTCCTGTCTCACTTTCCTCCAGCTTCTCTACAAGCGTCAAGGCCTAGGTGTAGGGTTAGTCTGCTCCACCAGCCCTTGGCCTGGGGAACCTGAGGGCAGCCAGAAAGTCGAGGGGGGCCTAAAGAAGGTAACAACTGCCTGGCTCTTCCAGCCTGCCCATCGATCTCTGGCTTTCGTTTGTGCTCAGCGGCAGACAGAAGGCCAGGAGGTCAGTCCTCAGGCCTGCAGCTGAGGTTGCAATCCCTGCCCCCATTTCCAGGTGTGAGGCCCTGTCTGTGGGCGGGCCTGTGCTGAGGGTGTCCATGGTGCAAACCTGCCCCAGCAAACACAGGCATAATCAGGCCACAACAAGCAGAGAACCCAGTCAAAGCACTGGGGAGAAGTTGGGGCCCCATCTATCTCCCATTCCTTTACAGCAGTGCCTCTGATGGGAGGATAACCACCGTGGAGACTGTGCAAAACCATGTCTCAGGGTATTTTCAGCAGTCATGGGCCACCTGCCTTGGATTTCCAGTTGGGGCCCAGCTCCCTGCTCTCCCCAGCGCGGATCTATGGACCTTCCCTGGAGTTTCAGGGGAGGCGAATGACAAGGCCTCTTCCATTGGAGCAGCTGTACAAAAGCAAAGGATGTAAAACGTCCCTCCGTTGTTGGTCTGGGCTCAAATTGTTGAACTGATTGAATGGGGCATTACTGCCTCTTAGAGGGGAGGGGGATTTCAGCTGAACTGGGGCAACCCCCACCCGGACACATGGCCTCGTCAACGCTGCACCAATTGCCAGACCCAGTTCACCCCCGCCCACACCCCCTCAAACAGACACTACACCTACTGTAGTGCAGACAAGGTGGTGCTTTTAATCTTGGTTATTTTTAGAACTGATATCTTGTTATTGTTGGAATGTGCAGCACAGAATTTGGCCCATTGTGTCTGTGCTGACTCTTTGAAGAAGCTATCCAATTAGTCCCACTTCCCTGCTCTATCCCCGTGTCCCTGTAATCATTTTTCTCCTTTCAAGTATTTATCTAATTTCCTTTTTGAAGGTAACTATTGAATCTGTTTCCACTGCCCTATTTGGCAGTGGAACACAGATCATAGCAACCCACTGCATTAAGAAAAACCCCTTGTGCCTCAGGTCCTTTTGTAAATCAGCTTGTGTGTGCTTGATTGTGCCCTTGGCTACCCCAGACCCCCATCTAAATGGGAGATATCACAGAGCTCAGGTATCCCTTTGTGAATTCTCTTGTGCCGATATGCGATTCAGCCTTCCCCTCAGATTAGGGAGGTTAAAATGGAGACCATTGTTGTATAGGGACTATTTTTCTGATAGTTTGTGTTTTATCCTATACACTCAGAGAATGGACAACGTACTGTATTTAATCCTGTATTATTAACGTTTAAAACTGTTAGAAATAAAGTCAGCATCAAAAGTTCAGAGACGCAATTTTTTTGACACTTAACTCAATCCTTTTAATTCTATTGTGGAATTGCTGAGTACAGCACTGACCCCTTCCCTTCATTCACAATAATATTGGTGGCTTTTGGTCTTTGTTTTTTTCCAATCCATTATTCCGTCTTTTCTTTTCAACCAATACGAAATAAAGTGGGAGCTTGGTGTTTTGAAAGCTTATAATCGGAACATCTTCAACTTGCATTTATATAGAGCCATATCATCAGTGGGGTAGCACTCTTACCTCTGAGCTATAAGTTCATGGGTTCAAGCCCTACCGCAGAGACTTTGTTCAAAACCTAGGCAGTGCAGGACTGAAGGAGTGCTGCACTGTTGAAGCTGCCATCTCTCAGGTGAGATGTTAAGTTAAGGCTCCACCTGCCTTCTCAGGTGGATCGCATGGCACTATTTGAGGGAGAGCAGGGTATCCCAGCATCCTGGCCAATATCTATTACTCAACTAACATCATTGGTGCACATTACCTGATCACTTTCACGTTAATGTTGTGGGAGCTTGCTGTGTACAGGGCACAATTTCAAATTTTTCGGATGATACAAAACTTGGAAGCCTTGCGAACTGTGAGGAGGAGAGTGTAGAAGTTCAAAAGGGACATAGACAAGTTGGTGGAGTGGATAGGTGGCAGACAAAGTTCAATGTGGAGAAATGTGAAGTGATTCATTTTGGTAGGAAGAACATGGGGAGACAATATCAAATAAAGGATACAACTCTGAAGGGGGTGCAGGAACAGAGGGACCTGGGTGTATATGTGCATAAGTCATTGAAGGTGGCAAGATAGGTTGAGAGAGCGGTTAATAAAGCATACAGTATCCCGGACTTTATTAACAGGGGCATAGAGTATAAGCGCAAGGAGATTATGTTGAACTTGTATAAGTCACTAGCTCGGCCTCAGTATTGCTCAGTATCCAATTCTGGGCGCCGCACTTTAGGAAGGATGTGAAGGCACTAGAGAGAGTGCAGAAAAGATTCACGAGAATGGTTCCATGGATCAGGAACTTCAGCTACAAAGATAGATTGGAGAAGTTGGGACTGTTTTCCTCAGAGAAAAGAAGGTTGAGAGGAGATTTGATAGAGGTATTCGAAATCATGAGGGGCCTGGACAAAGTAGATAGGGAGACGCTGTTCCCACTTGTGATAGGATCGAGAACGGGGAGGCACAGATTTGAAGTAATTAGTAAAAGAAGCAAAAGCGATATGAGGAAAAGTTTTTTCACACAGCGAGTGGTTAAGTTTTGGAATGCACTCCCTGAGAGTGTGGAGGAGGCAGGTTCAACTGAAGCATTCAATAGGGAATTAGACTGTTATCTAAAAAGGGAGAATGTGCAGAGTTACAGGGAGAAGGCGGGGGAATGGTACAAGGTGATTTGCTCATTCGGAGAGCTGGTGCAGACATGATGGGCCAATTGGCCTCCTCCTGTGCTGTGACAATTCTTTGATTCTGGGCGCAAATTGGCCACTGTGTTTCCCACATTAAAACTGTGACTGCACTTCAGTTAGCTGTAAAGCACTTCAAGATGCCCTGAAGTCACGAAAGACGCTATATAAATGCAAGTTCTTTCTTTCTTACTCCAGGGGCAAGGTTAAGAACAGACTTTGACCAGTCTCATGAGTTGAGATACTAACCCTGTTGCATCGCTGCGTATGAGAGATCGTGGGGATTACTCATGGGGCTTTGAACCATTGCAATGTCTGGACCCAAGGAAAGGTAGGTCCAGGCAGTGTGGGTTGTGCTAATTGTGTGGAAATGCCTCCGAGAAGCACTCCTGTCCCCACAAAGGCAATTAATAACCTACCTTCTGGGCTCTTTGGCTACATTGCCAGTGCACACTTTACAGAGTTGAGGCCTAAAACAGCCCCTGGGGTTCGACATAATCATAGGATCCCAATTTGCATGTTTAAAGGGCCCACTACCTACCTCAGGCAGGTGATCACCTGGCACAAGGTTCTTAGGAAGGTGGCACATGATCATTGGGAACGGGGTTAGAGGTTGGAACCACCATTTCTGGGGTGCTGACCACCTCCCCCCCCCCAACAGGCCCCGTCCCCCACCGCCATTCAGCAAACAGGAGGCCTCAAAATCTCTTTCCCACCCTCTGTCGCCTCTCCCCCACAATGATATAATTAGCCAGTAATCTCCCAGTTGGCTTGCATCTTCTGAAGGGCAGTTAGGGATGGGTTATAAATGCCACCTTTGCCGGTGTTGCACACACGTGAAAGAGCGCAGAAATCTCAGTTTAATCTCATTTTTCAAAATTTAACTAAAGAAAAAAAGTATTTTCAGATGTGCCCCCTCACGTGACAGTGTCACATGAGCTGGGACATGTCAATGAATTTTAATTAAAAATTTATTGCCTTCATAAATCCTTCATGAAACCTCATCCCGCCTGTGGATGAGGCTTCATGAAAAATGCGTAGGCCGCTTGGGCTCTTCGCCTGCCCCCCCCCCCGCCACCAACCTTAAGGTTGGACGGGCAGCTCTGTTAATTCATTGAATTGATATTTAAATGGCCTTAATAGGCCTTTGACAGTTTGGCGGGCGCGCAGTCAACTCCAGTGCGCACCCGTCGAACTGAAAATCAGAATGACACGCAGTGACGTCAGGACGCACACCCGACATTGGCGAGCAGGCCCCATCCTCACACACTGAGCCAAAGATTCTGGCTGCAGTTACTGATGATGCTAGCTTTTATTTGCAAATTATTTAATTCCACAGCTGCCATGAGTGGGATCTGAACTCACACCTCTAAATCATTCAACCAGGCTTCTAGAACCCTGGCTCAATAGCTAACCACGGTGCTGTCATACTCCCTGGCAGTGGGATTGGTTTCTTTAAGGATGTTAAAAAAACAATAATTAAATTTGTGTCACACATCCTCAGAAGCCCTCCCCAGCTCGCTTCACACTTTGTAGTCACCATAGGGAAAAACAGCAGCCAATTTGGGCACAGCAAACTCCCACATGCAACAGTGAGACATAGGGACAGATAATCTACTTTGGGTATTGTTGAGGGATAAATAGCCGGGACATAAACCTGCAATTAAAATTCCAAAGCCTGT
The DNA here is from genome assembly GCF_964194155.1 of Cetorhinus maximus. Classification (NCBI taxonomy): domain Eukaryota; kingdom Metazoa; phylum Chordata; class Chondrichthyes; order Lamniformes; family Cetorhinidae; genus Cetorhinus; species Cetorhinus maximus. Next base: position 161,812 of record NW_027596509.1, read on the forward strand.
CGTTTTACTTCACCGCTGCTGAGTGTTTGAATAGTTCCACCTCTGACGAGATACCTCATTTACTTTAACTCCACAGGGAGAGACTGGTCGAGGACAACATTCATTTCTGAAGCCAGAAATCACCAGCAAACTTTGGGAGGTCACAAGGTAGAGGTGGGAGAATGAAACCTCCCGATATTGCACAGGGGACCACGTTAGAAAACTCCCGACAAACATGAGCCGAACACCAAATTTAAAATAATGTGACCTCGCTCCTGATTCCCCACCAGAAAAAAAATAGTTTTTGCCATTATCTTCCCCATCAAATCCCTCTTAACGTTTTATAAACCCTAAGAAGATCAGTCCTCAATCTCCCATACTCCAGGGAATACAAACCAACATCTCACAATCCTCTCGTATATGTAGAGAATATGTAGAGAACCCTGAAGCTGATGCCAACCTCTCCGGGCAGCTAAAGAAACTTTAACATCGAGCTTTATCCTTCATTATCTCACTCTAATAAGTGGCATTTGTAGGGTCCCAGTGGAATAATTGCTGCTGTGTTTCATGAGGTAAACCATCATCTCTGTCCAGACTGTCCCACACCCATGACAAGAATTGAACATGACTTGGTAATCTCCCTGGAGGAGACCATAAAGACAGCTGACGTAGAAAATACACAATGCTGCAATATGCCTCTCCCAGGATTGAGGTTCATGTTTGTCATTGGAGTCCACAGTAATGGGCTTCACTCTGTGTTTCATCATTCCAAATAATAGCCCAAAAATTGGGCTGACACGTCTGGCATGCACTCCCATTGAGAAGGCTCCCTCCTGGGACTATAAAGTCGGATTATTATCCCTTGGAAGTCGAACTGGGATAAGTGTTTGAGCACTGTCATGCCATAGTGTGACAAGCAGAAAGATTTACACAGTAATGAATATGTTTATGTTATATTAAAAATGAGAAATTTTGCAAAGACTTTCTTCCTTTCTGATGCTGAGCTCCCTCTGTCTATGAGACAATCGCTGGATTGTCCTAGAAGAGGAGGAAATGGATGAGGACTTACCATCTCCTGAGGAGCCTATGTAAGTGTACTGGAGGTCGATGTGAAGTTCAGTTTGACAAACATGACAAATCTCACACAACATTTTGATGACATGCAGACAATGGAGAGCAGAAGCCTAAACGTACATCAGGGAGCCTATCTGCTGACATGTGGCTAATAGACTTGGCAGTTACTATGGCAACAAACCGTCACACCCAACGTGACAAATGCAGCTCTTCAGGGTAGAGCAATTTGTGGCACTGAGCTCAAATGTTGTGCTGAAGCGAGGCATAGTTGTCCAGCTCATGACAACAAGAAGAAAGGGAAATAAAGTTGAATAAAGTCACAGCAAAGTCTCTTCTGTCAAGTTCAAAGGGCCCTAGTAAAAGCAAAATACTGTGGATGCTGGAGACCTGAAATAAAAACAGAAAGCGCTGGGAAAACTCATCAGGTCTGGCGGCATCTGTGGAGAGACAAACAAGTGTTAACGTATCAAGCCCAATACGACTCAGTTCCGAAGAAGAGCCATACTGGACTCGAAATGTTAACTCTGTTTCTCCCTCCACAGATGCTGCCAGACCTCCTGAGTTTTTCCAGCGCTTTCTGTTTTTATTTCAAAAGGGCTTATAGTGGTCGGGAGTGTGACGCCTGGGTGGTCAAATGGAGCCTGCCAATTGGCCACATCAAGGTGCCTTGTGAAAACTGGCCTGCCCGAATGAAAGGGCAGCTGCTGTGTGTGGCAACGATGACCCAAACCGAGCTGGTTTCTTTCGGAGAAGAGGGCGGACGAGGGGAGGAAACTGGAAACGGCTAATCAAGCTGGCTGCTTGCGGGGGTGGGGGGGAGGTGGTGAGCGGGTCAGCAGGGTACAAAAACAATGGCAATTCCCTTCCCAAGAATTTGATCAGGTAAGTGCTCTTCTTTTGCGAGGTATGGCTCCATGAGCAGAGCCCGCTCTCCGGCATCCACAGTATTTTAGCTAATTACTTTGAATTTGACAAAATAAACTTTGTCCTGAGACTTTATTCAACCTTATTTGCCTTTCTTCTCATTGTCATGAGCTGCACAACAGTGTCATTAAATACAATATAATAACAGCTCGTAAAGCCTCATTACGCAAGCGGCAACACATCCAAATCAAAACATGGAATGCTGATGTGGGGGGCCACACCTCTTGTGAGCTTTTCATTTCTCAAACAATGTAAAACAAACACGGTTCCGCCCAAAGAGCTGGTACGAGAAGGTTCCTCCTAATCCACAAATCTCTTGACACTAGGCAAGCCCAAAATGAGGTGCTGTGCCAGGTCAGAAAAGGAAGCAGAGTAAACATTAATCTTTCAGGGATTAGTGGCACTTCCCCGCACTGCTCTGTGACTGACCTTTGGAACTGACAGAAAAGAGCCTGTGCCCCTGTCGAGGTTTGCAAAATCCTCGGGGCCTTCGGTTATCTGCGAGAGGCGAGACGATCTCGGAAGTCCTCACCATGAGATTCTTGTGACCTTTGTGCAACCTGCTTTTCCGTTCAATCCAGAATCAACCTGTTTCCATCGTTTACTAGAGTAAGACGACTGGAAGAAATGGTCAGGAATGGGAACCTTGGTTGGTTTATGCAATAGGCTTCATACAGTTGGAGCTGCACTGTACGGGTTGCCAACCCTCCAGGATTGGCCTGGAGTCTCCAGGCATTGAAGATCAATCTCCAGTGTGCAACCCTGGAGAAAAATCAGTTCTTATTTTGGTCATTTTCTTTGAACATTTCTCTTTGCCAGTTATAAAAACCTTGAAAATGGGGAAGAAAGGGCTGTTTGCCTGACAGTCAAGCATCATCCAATCGGGTAACAAGTCATTTCGCTTTCCAGTTGGCGTAGGAGGGCCTACAAGGATGGACGTGTTGGCCGACTAATGGCTGGAGCTCTGGGGGCAGGTCAGGCAGTGAAACCTCCAGGAATACATTTAATCACAGTTGGCAACCCAAGTTGAGTGTGCTGATGCTCCAAGCTGCAGCCTCCCCTTCTCTCCTTCACCCTCTCTCACTCGGAGCCCCTGACCCTCTCCGCAGCGGCCCTCACAATCCAGCCCACCCTCCATCTCCTGACCTTCCAAGGCATTCATATTCTGGCAGAACTGCAATAGGATTGTAATGACGAAATATCCTAACGAACACCTATTTCCACAGAGCAGAATTCAAACAGCTTTAGTCAATATTTATTTTTCTAGCTAATATCTCCATTCCATCCTGTTTTACATCCCTGATAGGTAACTGCCAACTATCTGTGTATTAGCGGAGGCGGAACTGGATCCTGGGGCAGTAATTTAGTTTTGCTACTATCAACATGTTCTTCGTAATGAAACTGATGCAGTATTTACCTTATGGTTAAGTTCCCTCCTGAATAGTTTGCTTGTGGAAATGTCTCATATTTCATATTGTACAGAATCACTTACACACACCGAGCTCCCCAGGGCAATCGCATATTCTTGACACTCCCTCCCACCTGTTTGGATGTCGTGTTCAGTAAATATGGAACTGTAAATCTGCATTTCCAGCTACTCTTAGAACAGGAACTTTTATTTCCCTCTGTTTTTCCAGCCAGCCCAGATTGCAGTGTGTAGTTAGAGAGGTCTCGCTAGCCTCCCTGAGCCAGTTTCTGCCTGTCCATTCCTCAGCACCTTCCAGCATGCTATGTGTGGGACAGCCCTGCCATGGTCCTCTCCTACACCAACCTTCCACACCCCATGTCATTCCCTGCAGGGCTAACAATCCTGAGCAGGATTCTGCTCTCACCTGGGGGCACTGAACAACTGTAGGTCTCTCCTATCACAGCCCCAGTTGAACCAGAAAACTCAGCTTGGACCAAGCATTAAATATGGGACTCTCTTCATAGAGCTGTGTACAGCACAGAAGGAGACCATTCTGCCCATCATGCTTGTGCCAGCTCTCTGAAAGAGCCATCCAATTAGTCCCTTTGCCCTCCTCCGTAGAATCATATGGAATCTCAGGGGGCCATTCAGCCCATCGTACTTATGCCAGCTCTTTGAAAGAACTATCCAATTAGCTCCACTTCCTAGCTCATATACCATACAGAATCATTACTAGAAAGGTACTAAAGACTAAGGGTTAAGGACTAAGACAGTTATGTGGAGAGCCTAGGGAAGCTGAGGTTGTTCTCCTTAGAGCAGAGAGGGTTAAGAGGAGATTGGATAGAGGTGTTCAAAATGTTAAATGGTCCTAACAGACTAAATGAGGAGAAACTGTTTCCAGTGGCAGGAGAGTTAGTAACCAGAGGACACAGAATTAAGGTGATTGGCAAAAGAATCGGAGGCAACGAGTGAAACCTTTTTTTAACATAGTGAGTTGTCGTGATCTACAATGTGCTGCCTGAAAAGGTGGCTGAAGGAGATTCAATAGTAACGTTCAAAAGAGAATTGGATGAGATAAAAACAAAAAACTGCGGATGCTGGAAATAAAAACAAAAAACTGCGGATGCTGGAATTGGATGAGTACTTGAGGTAAAAAATTACAGGGCTATGGGAAAAGAGGAGAGAGGGATTAATTGGATGGCGCTACCAAAGAGCTGATGTAGATACGACGGCACGAATGGCCTCTTTGTGTGCTGTATCATTCTAGTATTTCTATTATGCAGCACAGGAGGAGACCTGGGCCTGAATTTTCCGGCCCCTTTGGCATTGGGCGTCATGGCGTTGGGTGGACAATATGGCAAGACGGCCGAAAATCGGTTCCACACCACCACCATTTTGCTATTGCCTGCTCCACCCGTCAATGGCAGGCTGTGTTTCCTGCCACTGCATGTTGTGAGCCTAATTTCAATGCTTTAGCAGATTTCCTTCCCTAAAATGAACCAGATGATTTTTTAATGACAGTCAACAATTCCAGATTTTTATTGGATTCAATTTTCACCACCTTCCTTGGTGGGATTTGAACCTAGGTCCACAGAGCATTACCATGGGTCCCTGGAATACTAGTCCATTGACAATACCTCTATGCCACCACCTCCCCCTGTCACTATTGCTTCTTTTGTTATTGGTGTCCTTCACATCTCCATCCTGCCTTCTTTCTACCTATTCTGTCTCGAACCTTCATGATTTTGAACACTTCTACCAAATCTCCTCTCTACCTGCTCTTATCTAAAGAGAACTCTATCCCCTATTTACAAAGCCCCCAATCCCATACGCTTTTTTCACCAACCTGCCCTGCCACCTTCAACGATTTGTGCATATACCCCCCGGGTCTTTCTAAGTCATTAATATTTATCAAGAAATGGAAGGGTCCTAGTACCAACCCCTGGGGAATCCTACTGGAAACCATGGTCTAATCTGAAAAACAACTGTTTGCTACTATTCTCTGTTTTCATTTCCATAGAACCATAGAAAGGTTACGGCACAGGAAGAGGCCATTCAGCCCATCGTGGCTGCGTGGGCCGAAAAAGAAAAAAATAAAACACTAGCTGCCCATTCTAATCCCACTTTCCAGCACCCGGTCTGTAGTCTTGCAGGTTACAGCACTTTAGGTGCAGATCCAGGTGCCTTTTAAATGAGTTGTGGGTTTCTACCTCCAACACCAAACCAGGCAGCGAATTCCTGACACCCACCACCCTCTGGGTGAAGAAGTTTTTCCTCATGTCCCCTCTAATCCTTCTACCAATCACCTTAAATCTGTGCCCCCTGGTAATTGACCTCTCTGCTGGGGCATCTCTGTCTACTCTACCTAGGCTATTTTCAAGCCCTGGCAGCATTCTTGAAAATCTTCTCTGCACTCTTTCCAGACCAATTATGTCCTTCCTGTAATGTGGTGACCAGAACTGAACACAAAATTCCAGCTGTGGCCTAACCAGCGTTTTATACAGTTCCATCATTTCATCCCTAGTTTTGTATTCAATACCTTGTTCAATAAAGGAAAGCATTTCATATGCTTTCTTTACCACCTTATCCACCTGTCCTGCCACTATCAGGGACCTGTGGACATGCACTGCAAGGTCTCTCACTTCTTCTACTCCTTTCTATATCCTCCCATTTATTGCGTATTCCCTGGCTTTGTTTGCCCTCCCCAAATGCATCACCTCACACTTCTCTGGATTGAATTCCACTGGCTACTTCTCCGCCCACTCAACCAAACCATGTGGGACCTTGTCAATGCCTTACTAAAACCCATGTAGACAACATCCACTACACTACCCTCATCAATCCTCCTTGATACTTCCTCAAAAAAATTGATTAAATTAGTAGGAGAAAAGGGCCGGGAATTCCCGGCCCTGTCACGGGTGGGACCCACCATGGGTGAGGCGGCCCCCCAGCCAGAAGTCCATTGACATGCGACGGGACAGGAAGATCCCAGCGGTGGGCGGGTGCGGAAAATCCCGCCCAAAATTTCTATCAGAAGGTGGCTGCTGTGGGAGGACGCAGACTGGGCAGCTATTCTAGCTGGTGCTGACTGCCTTTGGGTCCTCCGTTCCATCACTTCCCATGCTGCCACTGTCCTTTTATCCCATAGGCTTCAACTTTGCTGACAAGCCACCTATGTCTCATTTTATCAAATGCCTTTCGGAAGTCCATATGCACCAGGTCAACTGTATTACGCTCATCAACGCTCTCTGTTATCTCATCAAAAAACTCAATCAAGTTATTAAACATTGCCTTCAACAAATCTGTGCTGGATTTCCTTAATTAACTCCCACTTGTCCAAGTGACCGTTAATCTTGTTCCCGATTATCATTTCTAAAGTCTTCCCCACCACTGAGGTTAAACTGACTGGCCTATGGTTGCTAGGTTTATCCTCACGCTCTTTTTTGAACAAGGGTGTAACATTTGCAATTCTCTAGTACTTTAGCATAATGTCTTAACTAACGATGATTGGAGATTATGGCCAGTATGTCTGTAACTTCAACCCTTGCCTTCCTTTGTATTCTTGGATGCATCTCATTCAGTTCTGGTGACTTATCAACTTTAAGTGCAGCCAGCCTTTCTAATACTCCCTCTTTATCAAATTTTAGCCCATCCCGTATATCAAGTACTTCCTCTTTCACTGTGACTTTTGTAGTGTCTTCTCCTTGGTAAAGGCAGGTGCAAAGTAATCATTTGGTATCTCAACTATTCCCTCTCTGCCTGCATGCATATGTCCCCTCTTGGGTTCCTAATCAGTCCCACCCCTCCTCTTTTTATTATTATTTTACTATTATTTTTTACTTTTACTATCATTTTACTATTTCTATGCCTGTAGAAGACTTCTGGATTCCCTTTTTTATGTTACCTGCCAGACTCTTCTCATACTCTCTCTTTGCCTCTCTCTCGTTTTACACTTCCCCTCTGAACATTTTATATTCAGCCTGGCTCTCATTTGTATTATCCACCTGACATCTGTCATATGCCCCCTTTTTCTGCTTCAGCTTACTCTCTATTTCTTTTGACACCTAGGGGGCTCTGGCTTTGATTCCCCTACCTTTCCCTACCTGGACAGTACCTGAACAATCTCCTCTTTAAAAGCAGCTCATTGCTCCTTCACTGTTTTGCCTTTTTATTACAACTTACCCAAGACACATCCATTCTTATGCCAGTTAAATTAGCCCTCCTCAAATTAAGTATTGTTACTCCGGAGTTCTCCATGTCTTTTTCCATAAATAACCCTTATGATCACTGTTCCCTAAATGATCCCCTACAGGCACTTGATCCACTTGGCCCATCTCTTTCCCCAGAACCAGATCCAGTAATACCTCCTTCCTCATAGGGCCAAGAATATACTGATCAAGAATATTCTCCTGAACGCGCTTCAAAAACTCTTGCCCCTCTCTTCCTTTTATGCTATTACTATTCCAATCCATATTAGAACAATTAAAGTCCCCCATTATCACTAGTCTATAGTTTTTGAACCTATAATTTTGTAGCTTCCTTGCAGATTTGTTCCTTTGTATCTTTCCTACTATTTGGTGGCCTACAGAATATTCCCAGTAGTGTAATGGGACCTTGAATGTTTCTTAACTCTAGCCAAATATATTCTGTCCTTGAACCCTCCAGAACATCCTCTCTCTCCAGCACTGTAATATTCTCCTTAATCAATGCTGCCAACCCTCCTCCTTTCTTTCCTAGCTATCCATTACTAGACTTTGTGTGTTTACATAAAGGGAAAACCTAATTTAGACCTTATTGCATCCATCTTCACCTGGTCCCACTTCACCCTTGATCATTTCTTACTATAGTGCTATCTGTCTCTCAAATCCTTCATGCACCTTGTCTTTTCTAATGCTGCATCTTGGTGCCCATCCCCCTGTCAAGTTAGCTTAAACTCTCCCAATAACACTAGCAAATATCCTCCCAAGAAACATTGGTTCTGGCCCTTTTGGGGTGCAACCAGTCCAGCCTACATAGCTTCCACCTCCTCCAAAGCCAGTCCCAATGTCCCATGAACCTAAAGCCCTCCCTCCCGTACCTTCTCTCCAGCCACATGTTCATCTGCTCTACCCACCTCTTTCTATACCCACTAGGGCACTTTGGGGTCCTGCTTGCTAGACTCTTTTTCTTGGTTCTATCAAAGCTACTTGAGGACTTCATCCCTCTTTCTGCCTATGCAATTGGCATCAATAAGGACCACGACTGCTGGTCGGTCACCCTCACCACTCAGTGTTTTCAGTCTTAACCTTAGCACCAGGGAGGCCACATACCATCTTAGATTCACATCTGCAGCCTCAGAAGTCCCTGTCTGTTTCTCTAACTATGGAATCCCTTATCAGTATTGCTTTCCCAATCTTTCTCCTACCCACACCCCCCACTGTACAGCTGAGCCAGCCATGATACTGTGGACTTAGGTCATGTTGCACTCCCCAGAGGAACTATCGCTCTCACCGGTCGGTATTCAGAACTGAATACCAGTTGGAGAATGAGATACTCACATGGTACTCCTCCACCACATGCCTGGTCCTCCTTGACTGTCTGGCCATCACCCACCCCCTCTCTGCTTGCACTCTCTTAACTATGGGTGATCATATCTAGAAGTGTGCTATCCATATAGTTCGCAGCCTCACGGATGCACTACAGCGACAACGACTGCTGCTCAAGCTCTGAAACCCAGAGCAGGAGCTGCTCTAGCTGCCAACTGTTCACACACGTGTAGCTTTCCGCAACATGAGAAATGCCCTGGAGTTCCCACGTGAGGCAGGATGTGCATTCCATGGGACTGAGGTGCCATGCCTCAATTTATTAGGCCAGCTGACCTTAACAGAAATAAACTAAAAGCTTACTAAAGAGTCGTATACAAAAAGCTCACCAGCTACTCACTAATCAGCACTTTCCCTATGTGCTGACATTTTCGTTTTTTTACCTTGTTCCCTGTCTTTTACACTCCCTCTGGTATCTCGCCACTCTGCTCTGGCCTTAATTTGGGGCAATTTTAACTTAGGGCAAATCAAGAGTGATGTATAATAAGCAGGTAATTCAATATCAACCATTTTACATTGTTATCCAAAGTTAGAATTACCCGACTATGGAGTATGTCAGGAATACCCTCAGTTCCCATCATCTCCACGCTACAGCCAAGATCCCCATTTGTGCTGTTAACTTCCCCTTGTCTTTGGAGCAATAAAGTGGTGTCACCTGACTCTGTGTGCCTGTGGGACATTCTGTGAAGGAAAGGCATAAGCAGGTGCAACTCTGCAGGATGTTATTGCCGAATTATTGATTGTCATCAATTGTCAAGGGCAATGATAATGTTTAAAATTCATTTGTTTCCTTTAGCTACTTTTCATAATTAAATACCCCCTCCTCCTCTCCTGCCCCCAACTCTCAGTAGGGCATTCTATGCCACATAGCAGCCCCTTGCTGAGACAGCGGGGCCCTGGGTGGTTCACTGCTCTACTGTTAATGACACCCTTGCACTGGTTGCTATGGGGATGTCATGAGGGCGGAGGATGGGGTTAATCATCCAATTTCCTCTCTGCCCTCTTGCAATGCTCTCAGGTTGGCATGTTCCCTGATTGACCTTTCACATTTGTCCTCAGGATGTGGGCAACGCTGGAGAATTCTTTATTGCCCATGGCTGGCTGCCCATGAGAAGGTTTTGGTACCACCTTCTTGAACCGTTACAGTCTGTGTAGTGTTGGCGCTCCCACAGTGGTGTTGGGTAGAGGATTCCAGGATACTGAGCTGGCAAAGATTAAGCCGCCAGGTCAAGATTTTAATGCAAGGAGCCTGAGGAATAAGACAGATGAGCTGAGGGCACAGATAGACATGTGGGAGTATGATATCTTAGCTATGACCAATACTTGGCTAAAAGAACAGCAGGATTGGCAGCTCAACATTCCTGGTTATAGGGTATTCAGGCAAAATAGAGAGGGGGATAGAAGAGGAAGGGGGTCATAATATTGATCAAGGAATCAATTATAGCAGTGAGGATGGGTAATATCTTATAAGGATCATCAAATGAGGCCTTATGGGTAGAAGTAAAAAACACAAAAGGGGAAAACACGCTGTTGGGTGTGTACTATAGACCCCCAAACAGTCAGGGAGAGATAGAGGATCAAATATGTAATCAAATTTCAGAGAAGTGTAAGAATAATAAGGCAGTAATAGTAGGGAATTTTAACTACCCAAATATTAACTGGGATAGTTTTAGTGTGCAGAGTAGGGAGGGAGCAAAATTCTTAAGTTGCATCCAGGAGAACGTATTTAGCCATTACGTAGAAAGCCCAACAAGTGAGGGGGCAGTTCTGGATCTAATATTCGGAAATGAGCCCAGGCAGGTGGAAGGTGTTTCAATAGGGGAGCATTTTGGAGATAGTGATTATAATTCAGTTAGATTTAGGATAGTTATGGAAAAGGATAAGGTTGGGCCAGGAATAAAAGTTCCAAACTGGGGAAAGGTTAATTTTACTAAGATGAGATGCGATTTGGCCCAAGTGGACTGGGAGCAGCTACTTGCAAATAAAACTGTGTCAGAGCAGTGGGAGGCAGTCAAGGAGGCAATAGTGAGAGTACAAGGCAAATATGTTCCCATAGAGACAAAGGGGGGAACCAAGACTGGAGAACACGGGATGTCAAGGGACATAAAGGTTAGGATCAAGAAAATTAGAGAAGCTTATGGCAGATACCAAGGGCTCAATATGGCAGAGTCCCGAGAGGAGTATATAAAGTGCAGGGGGGACTTAAAAGGGAAATTAGGAAAGCTAAGAGAGTGCATGAGAAAGTATTGGTGGGTAGAATAAAGAAAAACCCAAAGGGGTTTTTTAACTATATAAAGAGCAAGAGAATAACTAGGGAATGACTAGGGCCAATTAGGGACCATAGAGGTAATCTATGTGTAGACCCGGAAGACGTGGGTACAGTCCTCAATGAATACTTTGCGTCAGTCATCACAATGGAAAAGGACGATGCAGATATAGACATCAGGGTGGAGGACTGTGAAATATTAGAGGAAATTAACATAGAGAGAGAGGAGGTACTAGCAGGTTTAGCAGCCTTAAAAGTGGATAAATCCACAGGCCCGGATGAGATGTATCCCAGGCTGTTGAGGGAGGCAAGGGAAGAGATATCAGGGGTCCTGGCAGTAATTTTCAAATTCTCTCTGCCAACAGGTGAGGTGCCTGAGGACTGGAGGACTGTTAACGTTGTCCCATTATTAAAAAAGGGAGGAAGGGATAGACCAGGAAATTACAGGCCAGTCAATCTAACCTCAGTGGTGGGGAAGTTACTAGAAAGAATTCTAAGGGACAGGATATATCTGCACTTGGAGAGACATGGATTAATCAGAGATAGCATGGATTTGCTAAGGGAAGGTCGTGTTTGACAAATTTGATCCAAATTTTTGAGGAGGTAGCCAGGAGTGTTGTTGAGGGTAATGCATTTAATGTGGTCTACATGGACTTTAGCAAGGCTTTTGATAAGGTCCCTCCTGGAAGACTGGTCAAGAAAGTAAGAGCCCATGGGATCCAAGGCTAATTGGCATGTTGGATCCAAAATTGGCTGAGGCAGGAAGCAGAGAGTGATGGTAGAGGGATGTTTCTGTGACTGGAAGTCTGTTTCCAGTGGGGTTCCGCAGGGCTCGGTGCTGGGACCCTTGCTGTTTGTGGTGTACATAAATGATTTGGACTTAAATGAAGGGGGTATGATCAAGAAGTTTGTGGATGACACAAAAATTGGTAGGGTGGTAAATAGTGAGGAGGATAGCCGTAAACTGCAGGAGGATATCAATGGACTTGTCAGGTGGGCAGAGCAGTGGCAAATGGAATTTAACCCAGAAAAGTGTGAGGTATTGCACTTGGAGAGGTCTGACAAGGCAAGGGATTACACCATGAATGGTGGGACCCTGGAAAGTACTGAAGATCAAAGGGGCCTTGGTGTGCATATCCACAGATCCCTGAAGGTAGCAGGGCAGGTAGATAAGGTGGTTAAGAGGCATATGGGAAACCTGCCTTTATTAGCCGAGGCATAGAATACACGAGCAGGGAGGTTATGCTGGAACTGTATAAAACGCTGGTTAGGCCACAACTGGAGTACTGCATGCAGTTCTGGTCGCCACATTATAGGAAGGATGTGATTGCACTGGAGAGGGTGCAAAGGAGATTTACCAGGATGCTGCCTGGGCTGGAGGGTCTGAGCTATGAGGAAAGATTCGATAGGCTGGGGTTGTTTTCCTTGGAGCAGCGAAGGTTCAGAGGGGACCTGATAGAGGTGTATAAGAGTATGAGGGGCATAGATAGGGTGGATAGGAAGGCACTTTTTCCATTAGTAGAGGGGTCAATAACCGGGGGCATATATTTAAGGTAAGAGGTAGAAAGCTAAGAGGGGACTTGAGGAGAATTTTTTTCACACAGAGGGTGGTGGGAGTCTGGAACTCACTGCCTGAAAGGGTGGTAGAGGCAGAAACTCTCATAACATTTAAGAAGTTTAGATATTTAGATATTCATTTGCGTTGCCATAGCCTCCAGGGCTATGGGCCAAGTGCTGGAAAATGGGATTAGTGCAGTCAGATCTTTGTTGTTCAGAGTGGGCATGATGGGCTGAATGGCCTCCTTCTGTGCTTTTTACGTCTGTGAGTCTAAGATAGCTTGCAAGAAGAACTTGGGAGTGCTGCTACAGCATTGCTTCCCTTGTCCTCTTCAGTGGCTGGGGCCACGGCAAGAGAGGGGACTGGAAACAAGTTTGGCGAGTTTTTGCAGTGGACTATCGGGAAGCCCACCTTCGTGCACAGAGCGACTCTTAATGGAATAAACGCTCAGAGTAAACATTCGAAAGCTAAAATTGAGGAGAACGTGGGGCTGCCCTGGCTGGAATGAGCTAAGATGGGCTGAACAGCCTTCCTCACTTTCATGTATTTTATCATCTCACAACACAAAGGACAACTGCGCAAGCTGCTTCCGCATAGCCAGCTGGTCACTGTTTATATAACTTATCAGCAATCATTCAACAGAACCAGCAAATATTTAACCGTGAACAGCATAAGCACCAATCATCAAACCAACATGTTCAGCTCTAGTCTGCTTTATTTTGTGAGTTCACTCATTTCAATATCGTGCCATCACACATACATGGCACCAATGTCAAGTAATAACCCACTAATTCCGCATTCTTGCCGCTGGTTTATATAAAGCCCAGTCACAGCTCCCGCACCATGTTAGGATCCTGGTCCTTGAGCAGGTCTGCCTAAGGGGTGCTGCTTCCTCATGAACCGTTTCCAACTCAGCCCAGCCCATGAAGCCCAGGTGTGACTCATGCTGATTCTCAGGTCACATCATCGTTCAGCAGCAGAAACGCACACCAGGCAGCACTGCAGCTCCCCAGCGCGGGTGGCGAGGGTGAGACGGGGGGGCGGGAGAGACCTGCTCCTTCGCTGCTGACAGCTCATCTCAGATCTGCTTTCATCCTGTTGTGTGCCTCCCAGTGCCGGGCTTGCTGAAATGCAGCTACAGCTGATAAAACCACTGTTGCTAGTTTCCAGGCAATCAACACTGTGGAGCGAAGAAGGGTTTTTGAACCTTGCTTTGGAGATGGAGATTTCTTATCATTAGGCGGGATAATTACAGTAAAGCTGATGCTCTGGCCAGGTTTGAAGCTGAGGCTACACTGCACTCTAATCACTGGATTAGATCCCTCACTCAGATCCTCCACAGTGTCGAGGTGTGTTTAAGTTTGGTCGGAGGAAAGATTTGCAGGGCCATGGGGGAAGGTCGGGGGAGTGGGGCTAGATGCGTTTCTCCTGCAGAAAGCCAGCATGGAAACAATGGGCCGAATGGCCTCCTTCTGTGCTGTGGCCATTCTACGGTCAGATGGCAGCTAGTTTGTATTTATTTCTCACAATTTCTGACACAAGCCCAGTTATTTGCGAAGCGATGTTACTCCAGAGAGCATTGACAATGAGTGACTACTTGTGGTTGAAGGACTGTGGTGCAAAGGGGTTATCACTACATCGTGGGCTTTGATTGTAAACTCTTGAAGCAATTTAACATGGTCAGGGGGAAGGTGACTGCAAATGGTAAAGTGCATTCAGAATGCCTCTCTATCTTGCCTGACCTGGTACGATCATTAAACCTCCGAAGTGCTGAGCTGCTGTACTGGGGGGTTGTGGAGTTGCCACTCACAGCTCTGGCTACCTCCTTCCTCTAGGCTTGAGCAGATCCCTATGGAATCCTGCCCTAAACACTAATAAAATATCTTTACCATTCCTGGGATGACCTAAAGCCTTTCACACCCAGTTAGAAAATGGAGGCACTGTTGCCGGGCAGGAAAGCGTGGCAACCTTTTCACATACAGGAACGTCCAGGTAAACGATCGGATGATCTGCATTTTACGGCGATTTTGGTTGAGGGATGAATATTGGACAGGGCCCTGGGAGGACCTCCTATTCAAACAGCGTCTGGGATCACTTATCTCCTCCCAAGAGGGCAGAAGGGGCTTTAGTTTAGTATCAAAGTGCGGAGCAAATAACCTAACAATGATATCAAATAAAATATTATTAGAAAAATCAGATATTGGAAACACCAGAGATGGAATTGAATCGCTGAATTTTATGGAAGATATCAGGGAATTTCGAAAGTCAGAATATCTTTTCCTTATGTCTTATAAACTCTGGGAACTGCCTGTGTTGCTTGAAGGAAGTGTTGAGCTTTGTTCTCAGCTTCAGTGGATCTTTTCCCAATGTGGTGAGAGCCATGGTACAGGAGATGGAGGGGCAGGGAGGTGGCCTGATATTCCGCTCTGCGCCCAGTGCTTACGGCATCCTCTTGTCCATACAGGCTGCGTCGTACACGGCGTCGCAGAACGCGATGTAGTTGACGTCGTCCCGGTTGCCGATTGTCACGCGGAATCGGTGGCACAGGACGCGGGTCTCCTGGATGCTCAGCAGGGTTTCCAGGTCCAGCTCTGCCAGCACACGGTGGAACTGCGACTGCGTGACACTGCCGATGTTCAGCCGGTCGTAGTCCTCGAACAGGGGGAAGAGCTGGAGTTGGTCCCTCCTCACCTGCCAACCAGAAACAATTCTTTTTCACTCGCGTCCCGGGCCGACATTTTCCAGAGTCTGTACGGCCGGCGAAAATTGTGCCCGCAACTCGGGTCGGACATATGCCCGGAGGGGTCATCACGTGAATCCCTGCTTCCGACTGCCCCACCTGGCCAAATAGCTTCCTCCGCACACCACCCCACCACCCTCACCCATCTCCAACATTTTAATGATTCACAAAGTGTTCAAAGGTGATGAGGGGAACACAATTCCCAACCCTATGATTTTTCTCCTGTGTCTCTTGCAGCAGGAGCCCTCCAGAAATGAACCCCAGTGCCTGGTTTCTTTTACGGTCGCCTTATTAAACTGCAGAAGAAACATAGGAACAGGAGTAGGCCACTCAGCCCCTCAAGTCTGTCCTGCCAGTCTATTTGACCATCTATCCATCTGCTTTGACTCCGTAACTTTTAACAATGTCAGAGATTTCTATCAATCTCAGTTTTGAAATTTTTAATTGACCCCCCCGCCCCCCCCCCGCCCCCGCCACCGCCTCAATAATCTTTTGGGGGAGAGTTCCAGATTTCCACTATCCATTTTGCAAAGAAATGCTTCCTGACATCACCCCTGAACGGCCCAGCTCTGATTTGAAGGTTTGCCCACTCGATCCAACCTCTTGCAACTTAAGAAATGGTCCCTCTTTATTTATCCTGAAGACAGGTCTTGTGGCACAGTGGGTAGTGTTCCTGTCTCTGAGCCTGAGTCCCACGCCAGGACTTGATGGCTGAGGAAGGTGTGTTCATAATGTGGCCAAGCGGGTTGAGCATCAACCTACAAATCCTAGCAACGCACGCCAGTGACAGGCAGTAAGAGTGGGAGAGGTTCCTGGTCAGCCATGTGATGGAAAGGACGTTGGAACTTCTACCATCACTATCCATGGCTCCAGACTACAAGGTGCATGTAAATATTGCCATGGCAACTCGGAATCCTTGGGGGCCAGTTGGCTGGACGGCTGGTGTGGATCAGATTGGAGCCAACAGCATTGGGTTCCATCCTCATTCTGGCTGGAGAGGATTTGGGACTTGCTTTCTTGCCCTACTCATGGTGGGTCTGTGGGTCTGACCTGCCTTTGGGTAGAGAACTGAAGAAGATTTACCCTATCATCTCTTTTAATGGTCTTAAAATCTACAAATAGGTCACCCATTAATCTTATATACTCAAGGAAATACAAGTCTAACCTGTTCAATCTACCCTCACAATTTAGCCCTTTTATCCCGGGTGCAATGTTGGTGAATCTATGCTGCACCCGCTCCCCATGTCGATATATCCTTCCTGAGGTGCGGTGCCTAGGATGGAACACAGGCACCAGATGAAGCCAAAGCAGAGTTTTATCAAACGGTAACTTGCTGTATCTGACCAGGAGTAGAAGGTGTGGAGCAGAGGGTTAGGGAGAAATTCTGTTTTCTGGAGCCAGTTCATGAGAACACTGAAAAAACCAGGTTGGCTGAATTCCTGTGTGGGTTATCTTATGGGTGGTATCAGCAGCTAGGGAAACTCAAATGGTTAAGAAAGCGGTAGAGTCCGTAAATGATCAATAATTGTGGCTGGATATTTCCCTCGGGTTTCTGAATCCCTTTGGTGGTCTCAGTTGTGGGTCTGAAACCCGCAGTGTGCGGGAAGAAGTCACTCTTTTCCCTGGTCTGGCCAATTCTTGATGCTGGAGGCCTCCAGTTTGAACACAGCAGCGGGTGGACGAGAGGCCACTTCAAAATGGAGAGGGGGGTGGTGGGGTTTGGGGAAATGACTCCACCGGGGGGGGGAGGGTCCTGCAGCTGCTCCTGCGCCCAGGCAGGTAGGCAGGGGGGGAAGGCCTCCAGGCCAGCCTGGAGTGCTGGGCCCTGCCCAACTGCCACCTAAACTGACCCCCCAGCGCCTGGAGGCGGACAAAAAAAATCCCACTTGGCCTCCTTTAATGGGCCTCAATAAGCCGTCAATTAGTTTGTTTGGCTCCCACCATCCTGCCTCTGGGGAAATGGCTTGTGGGGGTGGAGAGGGGGGCGGTATCGAGTCAGGGAACTGGCGGTGATATTTTTAGCCCCTGCTTAGCTCAGTTCCTGCCCCCACCTGGGACTAAAAATCAAGCCCTGTGCCTTTCCTTATTGGTGCTGGTGAGGGTGGCGGGGAGGAGAGGTGAGGGGGGATGATGAATCTTAACCAGAGCTCTGGAAAATCGATGGGGTACATCATCATTTTTATCACCGTAAATAATCTGTTTGTTATGCGACGAGATGAGTCACTAGCGGTGGAGGGGATATTGGCCTGTCTGTAAACTAAGGACAGAACATTCTGGAAATAGTTCAACAGCGTTTGAAAGAGAGTGATAGGCCGGATGTTTCTCCCTGTAGAGTGTGAGGGATGCTCTTTTTCCAGATACTACAGGAAAGACAAGGGTAGTAGATGCTTTACATTGGTCAGCAGGTCCATTAGCCACTCCCTGCATTTCCTGGGCCTCTCGAAATGGGTAGCTCAAGGTTTACATGTTCGAATGTTATCTAATGTTTCCCGGTCCCTTCACCCTATTTTGCTCAGTATGATCAAGGGCTACTCGCTCCCAGTGGCTCTGGGTCATTCACCGGCACCTTCTCCCCCTCTTAGACCAAAGGGCCTGAGAGGACCCCCATCGTGAGTTTTCTTTCACTTTTTACCAAGGAGTCGGAGGGCCTTCGATCCGTGAGGGCCTTCTCCAACAGCAGCCTGAATGAGCCTGGTGGCCAGACCTATACAGCTACCTATACCTGACCTGCAATTCAGCCTTTCCCCACAACAGGAGTAAGATTGGGAATATCCACTGGAACCACCCGGAGATTGTGAATCCTACTTCATGTCATTCCAGGGTGGATGCAGCTCACTCACTCTTTCATTTCTTTCTTGGGATGTGAGCAACACTGTTTATTGCCAACAATAAGGGTCTGAGAGCTTTAGGAACCAACCATGTAGTGTGGGACTGAAGTCACGGGTCGGCGAGACTGGGTAGGGGTGGCTGGTTTCTCCCTGAAGGGCAAACTTGTTGGATTTTCAGGACAATCTGAAAGATTCCACGTCATTTTTCCTGGTGCCGACCCACAAATTTTAACAGATTTACTGAGGCTCTATTGAATCCAACTATGCATCTTGTTGTGCTGGGATTTGAACTCATGGCCTCTGCGCTGCTAGTCCAGTCCCACTACCACCTGCATACTCTACTCTCCATACCTCCGCTACCGTTAAGTGACCATTATCAAATTCCTCATGATGTACTTACCCTTTCTGCCAGTCTAGCCATGGCCTTCTGGTAAACAGTGACCTCCTCTGTAGACAGCATGTTCAGGGTCCAGTCTGGAGGTGGCTTGTACTGGGTTACCTATAGGGTGGGAGCATCAGTGAACAGAGATTCCTAATGTATTCAAAGCACTGACCAAATACCAAAGTAATACCAAAGTACTGACCGTACTCAACTAGCCTATGCTTGCAAAACTCAGAAAATAGTGTCCAACATCCGATATGATTCTGATTGGACAGCACTTACTCAACAATCCTGATTGCGCCAAGAACTGAGCTGACAACCAATTTAAGATTATCAGTTGGGCTCACAGTGTGGCTCACTTACACGTGCTTGAAGCTACGTACACTCACACACAGGGCCCTGTCAATTGCAAACAGGGAGAACATGCCCACACATTGAGCCTTTTCCAACTAAACAAAAGGCTGGCTCATTTGCCATGGCAATGTCTTGGCCAATCAGAGTTGACCTGCCTGGTTTGAATTTAAACAAAAGCTTGGCAGTTAATGATTCCCTAGTGCATTCTCCATGGCAAAGCATCTACCAAGCAGAATCTACTTGCCAACCAATTAGCACCCACGTCTCATGCAGTATAAATTGTTGCTCTCTTTGAGATTTGGCATTCTGTCCTGATGAGTGCAAGATGAAAAGCTTTGACAGCATGTCTCTTTTATTCAGCACTGTACTACAAAGCAACTGCATTTTATTATGCTTTAAAAATGCTACATAAATATAAGTTGTTGTTGTTAAATGTTTATAAGCTATTTTAGGGCTCAATTTAATGTTGCCTCCTAATCTTTTCTTGTAATGTCTCTCTGCCTTCCATATTAATATTTTCAATTCACTCCTATACTTTCCATAACCTTCTTTGTTATTATTAATGGAGCCTGAAAATGCTCCTGCTATCTGTCATGATCTTCTTTGACGGTTTTATTTTAACTTCTATTTCCTTTGTCACCTAGGGTACATTAGTTGTGGATATTCAGCCTTTTCCCTTTATAGGAATGTGCCCAGCTTCTACCTGAACTATCTCTTCCCTGAATGACCTCTATCTTCCTGTGCTGAGACTCTTCATTTAATTGAAATTTACTTTTCCCCAGATTACCATTTTTACCTTCAATATTTTCTGGCCTCTTTCCATTGTTACTCTAAATCAAATGTTTCCAGTTCCAACAAAAGGTCCTCACCCTGAAACATTGGGTTGCATTTTCATGGAGTCAGGCTCTCTTTGTACAACCGTGCAGTGAGATATAGCTCACAATAAGATGTATTTCAATAAAGTTAACGTTTTCTTCACCTTAGCAGACTCTGTAAATATTCTGCGCTAGTACAAGACCAAGAAAATGATCGTTCCAAGGGCCTTTACATGCAGTGTGGGAGTCACAAATTTATGGAGCAGACATAAATGGTCTTGAAGGGGGAACAAATGTCATGATTTGAAATGTCAGCCCTTTAAAAACAAAAAGATAAACTGGCTGAAGTTGTCAGTTAGAATTAAAGAAATGCTAGTTGCTGGATCACTTTGATTGACAGGCCATCTGGTGTAAGTTAGAAAAAAAGTTACCATCTGATGCTGCAGTTTCAATAGAGTTCATTGTTGACATTTCCCGAGGGCTGTTGTTCCAGCTGAGGTTATTATGATTGCTTGGCTGAATTTTAAAAGCTACAAAAGCACTTGTCTCAGCTGAGGGTGTGGAGACGGGTCGGGGAGATGATGAGTTCACATTTTGATTGCAGTTTAAATAGTTTATTAAAGGATTAGCTCTCTTTGATGTGGTTACTAAATAGAAGTTTGTTTTTATAACAGATTGAACATGAGGGGATTTAAAATCTTTAAATGGGCTTCATGAATCAGAGGTTTTTTTGTGCATCAAGAAGGTATGAGCGAGAGCTCTATTTGATTAATAAGGAGGGAAAAATTAGAGTATGAGAAAAAGCTATTTAGAAATATAAAGGCAGATAGTAAGAATTTCAATAGCTACTTAAAAATGAGTTAACAAAGTGAGCATTGGTCCTACAGAAAGTAAATCTGTGAATTAATAATGGAAAATAAGGAGACGGCAGATGAATTTCATAGGTATTTTGCTTTGGTCTTCACTATAAAGGATGCTTCCCAGAAAAAGCTGTAAATCAGGAAATGGAAGGGAGGGAGGAACTCAAGAAAATTATAATCACCAGGGAAGTGGTACTGAGCAAACTGTTGGAGCTGAGGGCTGACAAGACCCTGGATCCTGATGAGTTTCATTCTAGGGTCTTAATAGAAGTGGCTAGTGAGATAGTTGATGCATTGGTTTTAATTTTCCAAAATTCCCTAGATTCGGGGAAGGTCCCATTAGATTGGAAAATAGCAAAGGTAACTTCTTTATTCAGAAAGGGAGGGAGACAGAAAGCAGGAAACTACAGGTGAGATAGCTTAACATCTGTCTTAGGGAAAATGTTAGAAGCTATTATTAAAGGCCTTATAATAGGGCACCTTGAAAAATTCAGGGTAATCAGGCAGAGTCAACATGGTTTTGTGAAAGGGAAATCATGTTTAACCAATTTATTGGAGTTCTTTGAAAAAGTAACACGTGCTGTGGATAAAGGGGAACCGATGGATATACTGTACTTAGATATACAGAAGGCATTTGATAAGGTGCCACATCAAAGGTTATTGCAGAAAATAAAAACTCATAGTGTAGGGGGTAACATGTTGGCATGGATAGAACATTGGCTAGCTAACAGGAAACAGACAGTAGGCATAAATGGGTCATTTTCTGGTTGGCAAGGCATAACGAGTATTGTGCCACAGGGATCAGTGCTGGAGCCTCAACATTTTACAATCTATATAAATGACTTGGATGAAGGGACTGAAGATAAGGCTGCTAAATTTGCTGATGATACAAAGATAGGTAGGAAAGTAAGTTGTGAAGAGGACATAAGGAGGCTACAAAGTGACATAGTTAAGTGAGTGGGCAAAGATCTGGCAAATGGGGTATAATGTGGGAAAATGTGAAATTGTCCATTTTTATCTGAATGGTGAGAGGTTGCAGAGCTCTGAGATTCAGAGGGATCTGGCCGTCCTAGTGCATGAATCACAAAGGTTAGCATGCAGGTACAGCAAGTAATTAGGAAAGTTGAGGGGAATTGAATACAAAAGTAGGGAGGTTATGCTTCAGTTGTACAGGGCATTGGTGAGGCCACATCTGGAGTACTGTGTACAGTATTGGTCTCCTTATTTAAGGAAAGATGAGACTGCATTGGAAGCAGTTCAGCAAAGGTTTACTAGACTAATACCTGTAATGGCCAGGTTGTCTTATGAGGAAAGGTCGGACAGGCTAGGCTTGTATCTGTTGGAGTTTAGAAGGGTAAGAGGTGACTTGATTGAAACATATAAGATCCTGAGGGGTCTTGACACAATGAATATGGTGAATGAAAGGTGTTCCTTCTTTTGGGAGAATATAGGACTAGGGGTCATTGTTTAAAAATAAGGGGTCGCCCATTTAAGACAGAGATGAGGAGAAACTTTTTCTCTCAGTGGGTAGTGAGTCTTTGGAGCTCCCTTCCTCAAAAGGCAGTGGAAGCAGAGCCTTTGGATATTTTTAAGACAGAAGTAGCTAGATTCTTGATAAGCAAGGGGGTGAAAGGTTATCGGAGGTAGGCCGGAATGTGGAGTTGAGGCTACATTCAGATCAGCCATGATCTTGTTGAATGACAGAGCAGGCTTGAGGGGCTGAGTGGCCTACTCCTGCTCCGAGTTTGTATGCTCGTATTGTCAGAAGTTTAATTCTTTTTTCATCTCCACATGGCTCCTGAGGTCTGTGCATTGTGGAGGCTGGGTGAGTGACTATGGAGGTGGCAGGGGGATATGAGGCAGCATGTATGTTGCATGGGGGGCATGGAGGGGGTCATGGGGGCATGAGGGGGCATGGGGATGGGTGAAGGGCATGAGTTGGCATGGAAGTGGCACGGGGAGTGGGTGGGGGGGAATGAAGGAGAGTGGGGAGGGAAACAACTGGGGCCAAGTCCCAGCTAACCAAGGTGGGCCTTCTGACCATCCCACCCTGGCACTCACCTGCCCCGTGGCTGCCTATGATCTGCTTCCAGGGTTGGAGGACAATTCAGCAGATTCAGGGTTATTTCCTTCTTTGGTGGACAGGAAACGTGCTGATTGAAAAAGTTCCTCTTTACACACATCAGAAAGGTCCCTCCTTCACACCACCCTTAATACTATGCTTTTCAAAGTCAATATTAGGATAACTAAAGTCTCTTAATGTTACTACTCTATATTTGATGCACGCCTTTGCAATCTGCCGCTAAATTTGCAGCTAGATTTGTTGACAAATTTGTTTGTTTATCTTCTCACTCATTACTGTTCTATTAAAAACTCCCAACAATTAAACAGCTCCCCCTCTATTCCTTAATTCAAGCCAAATAGATTCAGTCTGGGTGCCAGCGAGCAAGACCATCCCGTTTAGCGCTGTAACATGGGTGGAATCTTGTGCCCTCCCTCATGAAAAGTTTCTAGGCGGGGGGCATTTAATCAGGGAGGAGCATGGCAGACAGGGACCCTGTCACCTTCCGCCTATCCACCCCCTTGCCACCATCCCCACCCCGATTAATTCCATGGCGGGAAGGCTCATTGGCGGGTCTTCCCACCCTGCCACTAATTGAGGCAACTAATGCCCACTTAAGGCTCTCACCTCACTGCTGCGGTATTAACTTGGCGTGTTTGCTTGTGGGGTCCCGGGGCTGGGCTGGGTGGGGGGAGGGGGTCAGTTCCCTCGTTCAAAGGTACTGAGCGCCTGATCAAGAGACCCAGCATCTGGGAGCCAGCTGAGAGTCACCCGCCATCATCCACCTGCTCCTTGGGTTCCTCCTCAATCCGAGAACTCGGGTGGGTGCAGTACCAACGTTAACCACCGCCTCCATAGTGGGGCTGTTGCTCACAGAAGAGCTGCCGGCCTCTGATTGGCCGGTAGCTCTCGGCGGGCAGGACTTTCAATTTCCAGGGTCCTTGATCCCAGGGGATGACCCACCGCTGGCCAGTTAAGTGCCTGAGCGGCACGAGATATGGCGGGCCTTCCTGAAAAGAGGCGACACAGGGGTCTCGCCATCTTTCCCCCGTCACCTCCTCAAAATTCCGGCCATCATCCATCCTTTTTTCTCCTTCTCCATCGTTCCTAAATACTCAGTAACTAGGAATATTAGGAACCCATTCCTGACTTTGAGTCATCTCTGTTAATGCAACTACTCCATAACCCCATGTGACAAATTGCGCCCACAGTTCACCAGTCTTATTAGTTACTCCATGGACAGTGACGCATGTACAATTTAATACCTCTTTGTCAATTTTGTTATTTTCCTTACTCTGGACCCTGCAATTTTTCGCATGTTTGCTGTTTATAACTCTCTGTCCTCTGATCTTATCGCTGCTTCTTTCTGCTATTTTCTAGTTTCCTCTCCCTAACAAATTAACTGTAACTTTCCTCAACATCGGTCCTGGCTCTGCTGAACGTTTTATATGAAGAGGTCACTTGAAAACAAATATCTAAAAATCTAACCTTAAAAAATGCTTAAAGAACGCACAAAAACAACCGGCCAACGCTATCTAATGGGACGGCCTATCTTACACCAATGGCATTGGTCTGAGCTGCTACATTTGCATTGATTCAATGCATATAACACAAAAGTAGGATTACTTCCAGTGTTCAAAGCAGTTCACAAAGGATGGCCTGAGGGCTCTCCTATTCTGGAGGCCCAGCCAGTCTCCATCCACCAATGCCCTCCTCTGCCTGATCCAACATGTTCTCACACTGAACAACTTTGCCTTTAAGTTCACTCACATCCTCCAGGTAAAAGGTGTTGTTGTGCGAACCTTAATGGGTCCTCGCCATACCTGCGTTATTTTTGTGAGATATGTGGAACATTCTATGTTCCCCCTTGTCCTCACTTTTCACCCCATCAGTCTCCGCATTCACAGAATCATCCTCTGCCATTTCCGCCAACTCCAGCATGATGCCACCACCAAACACATCTTCCCTTCAACCCCCCTGTTGGCATTCCGTAGGGACCGTTCCCTCCGGGACACCCTGGTCCACTCCTCCAGCAGCCCCTACACCTCAACCCCCTCCCACGGCATCTTCCCATGCAATCGCAGAAGGTGCAACACCTGCCCCTTTACTTCCCCCCCTCCTCACTGTCCAAGGGCCCAAACACTCCTTTCAGGTGAAGCAGCATTTCACTTGCACTTCCCTCAATTTAGTCTACTCCATTCGCTGCTCCCAATGCGGTTTCCTCTACATTGGAGAGACCAAACGCTGACTGGGTGACCACTTTGTGGAACACCTTCAGTCTGTCCGCAAGCATGACCCAGACCTCCCTGTCGCTTGCCATTTTAACACTCCACCCTGCTCTCATGCCCACATGTCCCTCCTTGGCCTGCTGCAATGTTCCAGTGAAGCCCAATGCAAACTGGAGGAACAGCACCTCATCTTCCAACTAGGCACTTTACAGCCTTCCGGACTTAACATTGAGTTCAACAACTTCAGACCATGAACTCTCTCCTCCATCCCCACCCCCTTTCCGATCCCCCTTTTTTCAGTATTTATTTTTTAATTTTTATATATATATATTTTTATTTTCCCACCTATTTCTATTATTAATTTTATAATTTATTTCCATCCATTGTTTTATCCCGAGCTTTTAGCCCATTTTGATCTTTTCTCCCACACTGTCCCCTCCCCCCACCCCACCCCCACCAGGGCCATCTATCACTTGCTCATCCTGCTTTCTAACCTTAATGTCACCATTAGAACTTCCTTTATCCAGTATCACCACCATCAACACCCCTTCCCCCTTTTGTTTATGACGTCTTTTGCAATCTCTCCTTTGCCTCCACCTATCGCTGGCCTTCTATCCAGCTTCACCTGTCCCACCCCCTTAAATAATATATATTTCACCACATTTCTACTTCTCTTTAGTTCTGAAGGAGAGTCATACAGACTCAAAACGTTAACTCTTTCTCTTCACATATGCTGTCAGACCTGCTGAGTTTTTCCAGCAATTTTTATTTTTGATTCTATGTTCTGATCCTGCTCAGGTTCCCTCTCCCAGGTTCCCTCTCCCAGCTGCTCCTCTCCCAGCTGCTCCTCTCCCAGCTGCTCGTCTCCCAGGTTCCCTCTCCCAGCTGCTCCTCTCCCAGGTTCCCTCTCCCAGCTGCTCCTCTCCCAGCTGCTCCTCTCCCAGCTGCTCCTCTCCCAGGTTCCCACTCCCAGCTGCTCCTCTCCCAGGTTCCCTCTCCCAGCTGCTCCTCTCCCAGTTGCTCTTCTCCCAGCTGCTCCTCTCCCAGCTGCTCCTCTCCCAGGTTCCCTCTCTCAGCTGCTCCTCTCCCAGCTGCTTCTCTCCCAGCTGCTCCTCTCCCAGGTTCCCTCTCTCAGCTGCTCCTCTCCCAGGTTCCCTCTCCCAGCTGCTCCTCTCCCAGGTTCCCTCTCCCAGCTGCTCTTCTCCCAGGTTCCCTCTCCCAGCTGCTCCTCTCCCAGGTTCCCTCTCCCAGGAGCTCCTCTCCCAGCTGCTTCTCTCCCAGGTTCCCTCTCCCAGCTGCTCCTCTCCCAGCTGCTCCTCTCCCAGGTTCCCTCTCCCAGGTTCCCTCTCCCAGCTGCTCCTCTCCCAGCTGCTCCCTCTCCCAGGAGCTCCTCACCCAGCTGCTCCTCTCCCAGGTGCTCCTCTCCCAGGTTCCCTCTCCCAGCTGCTCCTCTCCCAGATGCTCCTCTCCCAGCTGCTCCTCTCCCAGGTGCTCCTCTCCCAGGTTCCCTCTCCCAGCTGCTCCTTTCCCAGGTGCCCCCCCTCCCAGCTCTTTTTCCAAAGCATTGATGACTCTATTGGTCCCATTTCTCGCTCCTTCCTTGAATTGCAAAATTTTAATCAACCCCTTTCCTTCCAACTTCCACACTTCTCCCACCATCACACGGTCCATCTCCAACTCTTCTCTTCCTTTCCCCGACTTTGCTATCTCCATTCTTGGGGATAGGCTATCGACCAATACTTACTACAACCCCTACTACACCCCCAAATCCCATCTTCAGTAAGGACTCAATTCCATTCTCCCCATTTCTCAGTCTCCATTGCATCCATTCTGATGATGCTACATTCTGCACCACTGCTTCTGGTGCATTGTTTTTTGCCTTAACCATGGTTGACTCTATCCATTCTATTTCCATCACTTCTGCCCTCACCTCTCCTATCCCTTCCAAAATCGCAATAGAGGGCAGGACGTGCCCCTCGTAGGGGGCGAAGTTAAAGTGCGGGCGATCGGCGCCCCCAATCGGGGGGGGGCGCGCCACCATTTTACGTGGGCGGGCCAATTAAGGCCCGCCCAGCGTGACATTTGCGCAGAAGCGCTATGTGCCCCCTGTGCGGGCGGGGGGGTAATCCCTAAACCCGAGGGTGCGCTGTTTCACACATGCACACGATAGAGAGCACTCATCTCCCTGAGGCTAAGTGCAGCCTCAGGAAGATCGGCTCTACTGTCAAAAGTATTAAAAATAGAAAACAAAATTCACCTGACATGTCCCCTCATGTGACACTGTCACATGAGTTGGGACATGTCCATAATTTTTTTTAAAAAGCTTTAATTAAATTTTTTAAAACCCTAGATGAAACCTCATCCCGCCCATGGATGAGGTTTCATACTTTTTCTAGTCCCCGCCAGGTCTCCTGGCCTGCCCGCTAACCTTAAGGTTGGACGGGCAGGTCCATTAATTAGTTGAATTACTCTGTCGATGGCCTCAATTGGCCATTGACCGGTCGGCGGACGCACAGCTGATTTTGCTGAGCCCCCGCCTACCGGAAAATTTAAACGGAGCGCGGTGACATCGAGAGTTCCGCCCCTCACTGGAGAGGAAGCCCGCCCTTGGGAGCTGCCGGCCAATCCGATTGGCTCGGGGGTGGGCGAGAAGGTAGAGGGGTGGGCACCTGACCTATTTTAGATGCCCCCCCCACCCCCTCAGCCTCAACTTTCAATTAGGCATTTTCCAGCCTTCCATGAGTTGGACAATTTCTGATCAAACCCCTGGTTTTTTGGACAGTGGTTGTTGTTGCTGTTGTTCTCATTTCCACCTCCTCTGGACCCATCTTCTGTTTCCTAACATGTCCCATTATTGTCTCCTTCTAGCTTGTACCATCATCCCTTTGTCCTTTAATCTCCCCTATCTTCCAACCTATCACAGGCCTTCACCTCCCTCACTTTCCCTGCCTCTGCACGAGCTTAAAAACCTGTTACATCTCTAATTTTTTTCCGGTTCTGATGAAAGGCCATCGAACTGAAACGTTAACTCTGTTTCTCGCCCCAGAGATACTGCCAGACTTGCTGAGCACTTCCAGCATTTTCTGATTTAATTCCATAATGGAAAGGGTACATTCTGGGTTTGCTGTAGCGTAAGAAGCCTTGCCCATTGGTAACATCCATGAGGAACTCACTGGCAGGTTTGCCCTGGGCTTTTCATCACGCTGGCAATTTCCTGATGTGGATGACTCGGTGGGTGAGGCCTAGAGCAGGCTTCACAAACTGGGCAAATCACTCCTGGTGCGTCAGCAGCTATTCCCCTTTGAAGGAGTGATTGCCAGACCAGAGTCTGTCATCTGCCATCAATGCATGTGAATATAGACCCATGTGATCTCACACACGCACCCAGACACACAGTCACACACATGTATATAAACATACACACACACACACACACAGTCACACACACGTATATAAACACACACACACACACACACACACACACTCACGCAGCCACACACACACACACAGATACACACACAGCCGTACACACAGACATTCACACACACACACACGTATATAAACACACACACACACACACACACACACAGGCACACACACGTATATAAACATACATACACACACACACACACACAGATACACACGCAGCCATACACACAGACATTCACACACACACACAGCACACACTCACACAGCCACACACACACACACACACACACACACAGACACGCACGCAGCCATACATACACACATTCACACACACACACACAGGCATACACACACAGCCATACACAGGCACACACAGGCACAACAGACAGACAGACAGACACACACACACACACACACACACATACACTCAGCCATACACATACACACACACAGCCACACACAGGCAGAACAGACAGACAGACAGACACACACACACACACTAAGGCACACACTCATGCAGCCATACACAGGCAGAACAGACACACACACACACACACAAAGGCACACATACACAGGCACACACTCATGCAGCCATACACATACACTCACACACACACAATCACATGTACAAAATGAGTAGCTGCTCTGGCTAATCTGACTTTCCTCTCTTCAGCAGAAGGACATTGGAGTCAAATGCTACATTCAGCAAACTGAGCCCAGCCCTGAGGGTTCCTGTATACAGATAAACATGGAGCAACCAGCTTCAAAGAAAAGATTCTGGAGCAAGATATCCTTAGCCAATTTGACACATGAGTAGAAAGAAAGTGTTTTCAATTCTGCTGTAAATCGCTCATGGGCTAAATCTCTTGGCCTGAAAATCACATGTTTTACTTGGGATCTAACATCTCCAGTGAGAGATGGAAAGGGAAATTTGTTAAGGCCACTGATCATACCTCTGCTCGAGGAAACTTCTCCAGATGATCGAGCGTAAATATGGATTCAATTTCAGCGATAAATTGTTTATAATCAACGTAGTCCGGTTTCTCACACGATTCATACCTGGTGCAGGGTGTAAATTGAAAGGCCTGAGATTATCCACACTTAATGCTGAAAAAATACCTCAAATGTTTTAATTGTTCATCATCTAGTCCGTAATGTTTGTAACAGTTTGTAATGGAGGGTAATGTTAACAATAGTTTATTGTAGTTGGTGAAGTAGGATGATGTTTAGGATAGTTCCCAGTATTACATGTTTGTAATAGTTTGAATATGGGACAATGTTGATGACAGTCTGTAATATCAGATCATATTGGCATCAGTTTGAAATGTGGAAAATGTTACTGACCTTTCTGCAAAATAAGGATGAAGAGAGAATGAAAGAAGATGCATATATATCATAAAAACAAAAAACTGCGGATGCTGGAAATCCAAAACAAAAACAGAAACAGAAATACCTGGAAAAACTCAGCAGGTCTGGCAGCATCGGCGGAGAAGAGCACAGTTGACGTTTCGAGTCCTCATGACCCTTCAACAGACCCTTCTGCTGAGTTTTTCCAGGTATTTCTGTTTCTGTTTTTGTTTTGCATATATATCATGTCTTTCATGGTCTCAGAATGTCCCAAAGTGCTTTACAGCCAATATAGTGTAGTCACTGATGTAGTGTAAACTTGCCATAGCAGGACTGCATCAGAGGTTCACCATAAGGGATTGTCTACTGAGGACAAATTGAGGAAACTGGGCCTCAATTCTCTAGAGTTTCAAGGATCGGGAGGTGATCTCATTGAAACCTACAAAATTCTTACAGGGCATGACAGGTCGGATGTGGATAGGATGTTTCCTCTGGCTGGTGAGTCTAGAACTAGGGGACACAGTCTCAGGATAAGGGGCAGGCCATTTAGGACTGAGATGAGGAGAAATTTCAACACTCAGAGGGTAGTGAGTTTTTGAAATTCTCTACCCCAGAGGGCTGTGGAAGCTCAATCATTGAGCATGTTCAAGACAGAAATCGATAGATTTCTGGAGACTAATGACATCAAGGGATATGGAGATAGTCCAGGAGAAGACCAGGAGAAGCAGGAGAAACTCAGGCGAAGAGTCATGTTAGACTCGAAGCGTTAATTCTGTTTCTCTCGCCACAGCTGCCGCCAGACCTGCTGATTTTTTCCAGCATGTTCCGTTTTTATTGCAGGAGAAGACTCTAACGATTGTTAAGCCTGCGCCACCATTCAAATATAATCATGGCTAATCTTGGCCTTCGACTCTTATTTTCCTGCCCGCTCCTCATATCCCTCGATTCCCTGAGAGAGCAGAAAAAATCTGTCTATTTGACACATGGGTAGAAAGAAAGTGTTTTCAATTCTGCTGTAAATTACTCATGGGCTAAATCTCTTGGCCTGAAAATCGCGTGTTTTACTTGGGATCTAATATCTCCAGTGAGAGACGGAAAGGGAAATTTGTTAAGGCCACTGATCATACCTCTGCTCGAGGAAACTTCTCAAGATGCTCGAGCGTAAATATGGATTTAATTTCAGCGATGAATTGTTTATAATCAACGTAGTCCGGTTTCTCACACGATTCATACCTGGTGCGGAGTGTATCCAACGATGGAGCATCCACAACCCTCTGAGGTAGAGAATGCCAAAGATTCACAACCCTCTAAGTGAAGAGATATCTCCTCATCTCAGTCCTAAATGATCGTCCCCTTACCCTGAGGCTGCGATCCCGTGTTCTAGATTCCCCAGCCAGGGGAGACAATGGGCGGAATTTTATGGGCCCCGTTGCGGTGGGGGTGGGGCTGGAAAATGGGGAAAGCTGTTCAAAAGTCCACTGACTTTGACGTGACTGGAAGATCAAGCCGACAGGAGGGGGCGGTAAAATTCTGACCAATGTCTCAGTCTCTACCCTGGTCTTTCATATTCTTGAATGTTTTCTCATTCTTTTAAACTCCAGAGAACATACACCCAGTTTACTCAGCGCCTCACCATAGGACAACCCTCTCAACCCAATTGGATCAATCTAGCCAACCTTCACTGTACTGCCTTCCATTGCAAGCATATCCTTCCTTAAATATGGAAACCAAATTTCTACACCGGGTCTCACCATTCCTAGGGTGGATAGGGGGGAATCTGGGGCCTGGTGCAGTGTGAAGCCTGAGCGTGAGGCTGGCTGGAAGCCACAGGGAGTAGGGAGCTGGCTTGGCCCTGTGAGTTTTTCCTTGGAGTCAGGGAGGGTGTCCCTTCCCTCCAGTACCCTTGCACTCCTGAGTCCGACTGGGATCACCCTGAGGCCCCATGTGGCTGGGTGAGGCCTCGCTGGTTAATCAGAGGCCGCACGTTCTCCAGCCTGGTTTTAGCGCTGGGTGAGGAGCTACTCGGGGGGGTCTCTAGTGTCATAGTGAGGGGTCATTATTTTGGGTGGATTTTGCTGTGGGGTGAGGAATTATATTTGGAGATTTAGTGCTGTGGTGAGGGTTTTATTTGGTGGGTTTTAGTGCCGTGGGGTGGTGGGGGTCTTTTGGGGTGACTTAGAGCTGTGGTGAGAGGTCCATTGAGGAATTATTGGGGGATTTAGTCGAGGGAATTTAGGGAGCGATGGGGGGTTAGAATGCTATGGTGAAGGATTGTTGAGGGGGAGTTAGTGCTGTGGTGGGGGCCTGTCGGGGGGGTTTTAGTGCTGAGACGGCGGCTCACTGAGGTTGATTGGTACTGAGGTGTGCGTTTTACATGGTGGGGGTGGGGGGATGAAATTGCTAAGGTGGTGGACTAGTGAGGGGCTTTAATTTAACTTCACCTGCCAAGGTGGGGGCTCTACCCATAAGGAAAAGAAGAGTTTGGATCGGTATCCGTATTTCCCAGTTTTTACTGATTTTTTTCCTTCTGGGTATCGAAGGGATTAGTGACTAGGCTGGGTTTCACCGGTGGGCACTGCAGGTGTAGAGGGTGCTGGCCAGGGAATGGCACACCTGGAGGACAAGATCACATCTACATCCGTGGCAATCTGGGCCCTGCCCATTGACGTCTTTCAACATTTACAACAAGAGCTCATGGCTCAGGGGATAAAGCTGACCACAGAATCTTGAGTGGAGTCCCTTTAGGTGTTTGGTGTTTCCCTCAGGTTAGCTCCTTCCGGCAATCCTGTAACCAACTAGGCCTCGGACGTATAGGCTTTTGTCTTTCCTCCAGCCTATGAGATCAAGGGTGGGGGGTTTGGAGGGTGGGGGCGGTTACAGATGCTCAGCAAGTCTGCACCTCCTCAAACCATGGGCAATGCAGCAAACAAAAAATGGTAATCTTCCGTCCAGGAATCTGGAATGTGATGACTATGTGTCCTGAACAATGACCCACATACCACAGCGAGTGTAATGCAAGACAGCCCTGATTGACCCTGAGCTACACAAGCTTGGCGTCAACATTGCCCCTCTACAAGGAACCAGATTAGCCAGCACAGGGTCTATTCATGAGGCCAATTACACCTTCAACTGGCATAGAAAGAGCGCTGAAGACCACCTTGAGCTTGGTGTGAACAATGGTACCATTAAGTATGAGCGAGCGTGTCAGTGGGGTGCAGGGTTGTGCACTGTATATTGGGGTGCACAAGCAAACTTGGGAGGAACATAGGGATGAGGACTTTAGCATTGACTCTACATTACATACTTGGCTCAAGTGCGTTGCACTGGCTGTGGAATGTGGGTCGTTGTTCATGTGAGGGCACATGGTCTTCAGAATGCAGCTTCCAAGCTGAAAGATTACCTTCCTTGGTTTGCTGCTTTTAGGAGGTTGGGGGAGGTGCAGACTCACCTTGCATCTGTAACCAGCCCCCCACCATCCCCCTCTTGACCTGGTAGCCAGAGGAAAGACAAACACCTATACGTCTGGGGCCTAGTTGGTCGCAGGAGTTGCCAGAAGGGGCTAACTTGAGAAAAACACCAACAGCCTGAAGGGACTCTGCTTAAGCTCAATGGGTCACTGTTGCGATGTGTAGACAGTGAAGTGGTATTTCAATGGGTTTGTGTTTAGTGCCCTGCAGTCACTTCCAGCTTTAATCTCCCTTGGAAACAGTTTCCAAAGTTCAGCTTTTGAAAATATTAAATTTATTTAGCTGCAATATTTTATTCTCTGCCCTGTTGAGGTCCACTGCTGTTCCACAAACCCAGATTCCAGCCAGGGAAAGGTACAAGCGACGTGTATTCAGCTGTGTAGCCCCGCAATTTTCTGTACTCAGTACCTCAGTCGGAGACCCTATAACCCATAACTTGCTACATAGACAGAAACTCATATAAGATCGGTTACTGCAGCTATCACTTTTGGGATCTAAACAACATTACAGCATTAACATAGCGCCTTTAACGTAGTAAAACACCTCAAGGCACTACACAGGAGCATTGTCAAACAAAACTTAACACTGAGCCACATATTAGGACAGGTGACCAAAAGCTTGGTCCAAGAGCTAGGTTTTAAGGAGTGTCTAAGAGGAGGGAGAGATGGAGAGATTTACAGAGGGAATTCAAAAAGGGGGTGAATTTAATGATATCAGGGTTGAAGCCCTGTCGTTTCAAGCAGGAAATCTGCAATGTCTACTTACGCTTTCTCGAGAATAGCCATCTCCGAAGGTTGTAGCTCAAATCCGTCCAAGTCAAGCGCCCTCCTGAAGTTAATCTTTAGAATACACCTGCTATTCAGTTTGTCAAAGTCCTTCATATGGTCGCCTATCTTAACCGGCTTTCTGTACATCTGAACCAATACAATACAGATAAGGAGCAGCTCGCAGCAGGAAACAGCAGTCTTTCTGTTTCATGACTCACATCTGAACCACTAACGTTTAAACACACGATTGCTTCACTAAAAAAAGCCTCATATCCTTCTAATGTGGTCTTAGAAAGGAGGAGGGGTGATTTTAGACTTGAGGGGGGCATAACATGGCAACATTGTACTTGCCTCCCCTTTTATACTGAAATCAATAGTCAACGCTGAGATTTATTAAGCTTGCGATGTTAAGTACAGTCTATTCAATATGAGACATCTGGGGTTTTAGTATGGAATATTTCACTTTGCAGTTTAGGTGTTGTGAGTTGGTTGTGATGGGAAAAATGGATATGACCTCAACTCTACTACTAAGGTCATTATTCACCTCATCAACATTCATACTCCCCTTCCCTGGAATCAAAGGCTCTTTGCTGGGGTCTCAAAATGTTCATACCTTATGTGTCAGGCTTGACAAGTACCAGTCAGGTAATTAGTCATTACGGCTGGTAGGTTAGTGGTTGGTTGCTCTTCAAAGCAAGTAGCAGGTTTGTGCTCAGGCTGAGGGAGCCTCTTCCATAGGCCTACTAGTCCTGATGGTCTCACCATCATTTTATCCAGCACAAGCTCCTTTTAATGCGAAAGTGTTTGCACCTAGGTCTGCAAGAATTGTTGGCAGAGCCTGGCTTTGATGCTATTTTCATCTGCCTAGCTCTCATTTCTGTATCTTTGCACACTTCCCTTGCAGAAAAGTGTGAAAAAGTGAGAGGATTCTTTTTTTTATTAATTGTTCATGGGATGTGAGTGTCACTGGCAAGGCCAGCATGTATTGCCCATCACCAATTGCCCTTGGGAAGGTGATGGTGAGCCACCCTCTTGAACTGCTACAGTCCATCTGGTGTAGGTACATCCACAGTGCTGCTAGGATTTTGACCCAGCGACAGTGAAGGAACGGCGATATATTTCCAAGTCAGGATGGTGTGTGGCTTGGAGGGGAACTTCCAGGTGGTGGGGCTCCCAATTATCTGCTGCTCTTGTCCTTCTAGGTGGTAGAGGTCATGGGTTTGGAAGGTGCTGTCGAAGGAGGCTTGGTGAGTTGCTGCAGCGCATCTTGTATATAGTACACACTGCTGCATTTATATAGCACCGTTAACATTGACGCTGATATTAGGACAGATGACCAAAAGCTTGTGAAAGAGGTAAGCTTTTAAGGAGCATCTTAAAGGAGGAGGGAGAGGTAGACAGGCTTTAGAGGAAGGAATTTGAGAGCTTAGGCCTAAACAACTGAAGGGACGGGCACCAGTGGCGAGGTGAATAAAAGGGAGGGCCACAAAAAGCCAGATTTGGAAGAGTGCAGAGATCTCAGAGGGTTGTGGGGCTGGAAAAGATGACAGAGATTGGTTGGGGTGATGTCATGGAGGGATTTGGAAACAAGAATGAGAATTTTAAAAGCGAGGCCTTGCCAGACTGGGAGTCAAAGTAGAGCGGCAGGCACAGGGGTGATGGGTGGGTGAAACCTGGTGCGGGTCAGGGTGTGGGCAGCAAAGCTTTAGACGACGTCCAGTTTGCAGAGGGTGCGAGGCAGGGGATTCTGGCCAGAAGTGAGGTACTCTGTAAAACAGCAGTAATGTGATCGTGATATTGTAATTCTGTGTTGTTCGAGAGAAAATGGGAATGGACTCTGATAACCTGTGCTAAATATTTTCACCTTGGTTTTAATCTTTTCCAAGATGCAGTTGATGTCAGATGAGGCCCCCTGTTCAAGGCTTTTCTTTGACTTATTCAGCAGGTGAATCTCATTCATTAGTTTGTTGTACCTGTGGAAGAATAAAAGCAGAAATATCAAAGGTGCAAAAAGTCCAACCTGCTCATGGACTAACACAGCCTTAAATCCACCTCCCCGATTCCCACAGCACAGCTCCGCACCACCGCAGCCCAGCAACCAGCCTGCTTGGCTCGAGACTCAACAGTGTGGGTCAGCGAAGATTGGCGTGGTGGGCAAGGGGCACTCACTGCAGAATCGAAGATGAGCAGAAGGGCTCTGCATGGCGTTTACAAAGGGTGAAGGGTGTGGGGCATCAGCCGGGAGAGCATCAGGGTAATGAATGAGTTTCAGCTGATCTTTCGGTCATCTCTCCCGTGACATTCGCTGGACTGGAGCCATGGTTCTGTGATCTTTCCTTGTATCCACTGCAACCTTTGGCAGAGTCAGTCGTGCCATCCTCCTCCATCGGATGCCTTTGCTTAGCACCAGTTTTACCAGAACATCGGCAACAACCATGTCCCTTCCCAGCCCTTTCCTGATCTATGCTGAATTAACTCATTTACAGTCACGTTGACGTTAGCAACTCTGAGACTGATGATCGGAATCAACTCAACCTGGGATCTATCTTCTGATCATTACCTGTTGGAAAGTGTTTGTTAAGCAGAGGTAGGATCCGGCTTGGTTATGATGCTTCCCCTTGCCAAATAGCTTCCTGATCTGCATTATCATGGCAGACACATGGGGTTGAATTTTGCCAGCCCCTTTGGGGATGGGCTGGGAGGCAAAGTTGGCGGGTAAAATGGTGAGGGAAGGTGGGTTGGGGGGGGGGTGGGTGGTGGAGTGTCCATCGTCTCCCTGGCACCAAGTTATCTTGCCAGCAGTGGGGCTGTTGGCCCTCCCGCCCAGAGCTCAATTGAGCCACTTAAATGGCCACCCAAAGGTTTCTTCCTGTCACCGCTGGCATTTTACCATGGGTGGGTGGGCACTCTGCCACGTGAGAAAACCACCAAGTAAACCCTGGTGGCCTCCCAGCAGGCTCAGGGGATGGGGGGGGGTGGTCCTCCTATTCAGGCACTCTTTGGCCCACAGAAGGGCCCAGGGACAAGGGGTGCCACCACGTCAATTGTGACACTTGCCCTGACCACACCCCCAACAACGCCACCTGGGCCCACCTGACCGGCTCCAACACCACCACCCCCCACCCACCCACCCACCCCCGACCCCACTTAGCATGGCATCGTTTTCTTCCAAGTGCAGTGCTGGCAGTGGCCACCATGCTTGGTGGCGCTGCTGAGCACTGAGCCCTCCCATTGGCCAGCACTCCTGGGCGTGGATAGCCGTCCTTGGAAGGGGCGGCGGCTCTGCGGCCCTGGGTTAGTCAATCCCTGCAGCAAGTAGAAAGTTCCAACCGTGAGGACATCTACTAAGTTAAGAGGTCATTGACACCCATGTCAATATAACCCAACACAAACTGTCTGCAAGAGACGATGGAGGTGAGGGGGAGGAATGAAAATGGACACAACAGGGTGTTAAAACCCTGCCTGCCACTCCAGTGCCTTTACACCATCCGGTAACGCACACTCGTACTCACATCTTCTCAGGCTTGTCCTGGGGATCCACCTGCTCCAGGAACCTGAAGTAGTTGAAGCCCAGTTCATCAGAGAACACTTTGTCCAGGAGATCCATCTCTTCATCGGTCGCTGGCAGGCTGAGCTGAGAAAGGCACCGGCGAAATTGGGCCCGCAACACGTGCTTATTGTTATGTCTAGAAAATTGACAGTGACAAGACTTACAGAGTGGAACTCGGCCATCTACACTGCACACCCGAGATGGGGGGGGTCACTCTCGGGCTCTGAATTTACTATATACACACGATCTATTAACCGAAAGAGTAATTAGATTATCCACGGTGGAATATTGCCGAATGGCCTATTAGTTAAAAGTAAACTCCTCCACTGGGTAACAGTCTCACCCCATTTCGTATTATGACTTCTACCTGGTGAAGGAGGGGTTTATTCACTCAGAGGGTGGTGAATCTTTGGAACTCTCTGCCCCAGAGGGCTGTGGAAGCTCAATCACTGAGCACATTCAAGGCAGAAGTCCATAGGATTCTGGAGACTAATGACATCAAGGGATATGGGGAAAGTGCGGGACAGTGGCATTAAGGTAGACTATCAGCCATAGTCTGACTGAATGACGGAGAAGCTCGATGGGCCGAATGGCCTACTCCTGCTTCTATGTTCCACCCCAAGTTGAACATCTTTATCTACAGGGAGGATGGGCAGCTTCCTGGTGACTTTGTGTCCAATGCTTTGAAACCAGTTGCTCACACATGGGTGAAAGGGGATTGACTCCATGACAGTGTAAACTGAGTCTGGGGGCCAATTGTCATTTTGCATTGGAATGAGTATAACCATGTGAGGAGGCCAATTCTCAGGTAAAATTTCGCTACCATTACAGTCACAGGCAGACCTGCATTAATACCAGAGCAAAGCCTCCTTTGGAAAAATATGTTGTTTCGCACAGTGGGTAAATTTAAAATGAGCCTTCCAATTAGGACCCCCCCTCCCAATCAGCACCCCCCTCCCAATCAGGACCCCCTCCCAATCAGCACCCCCCCTTCCCAATCAGGACCCCCTCCCAATCAGCACCCCCCCCTCCCAATCAGGACCCCCTCCCAATCAGCACCCCCATCCCAATCAGGACCCCCTCCCAATCAGGATCCCCCTCCCAATCAGGACCCCCTCCCCAATCAGGACCCCCTCCCAATTAGGACCCCCCCCCCCAATCAGGACCCCATTTTACAGCCACTCAGCTTGTAATATAGGTGTGTAATTTAGTCATACAAACATCAGTCAAGGGTTCAATGTTGGAAGCTCCCAGAGTTTTGCAAAGCTCTTTACACTCAAAAAACTACTTTTGAAATATAGGTATTGTTGTCATATATGAAATGTTGCAACCAATTTGTGCATAGCAAGCTCCCACAGACAACACTGAGATAATGACCTGGTAATCTGATTTTTAGCGATGTTGCTTGAGGGATAAGTACTGGCCTGGACACTGGGGATAACCCCAGACTCATTGAAATCAAGCCATGGGATCCTTTCTGGCACCTGAGGGTTTCAGTTTCACATCACAAGGGAGAAGGACACCTCCAACACTGCAGCACTCCCCCAGTACAGCACTGAGGTGTCAGCTGAAGTCCTTGGAATTGAACCTACTTGAGCCAGAGGCAAAAGCTGAGTGTAAACTGTCCTTGCTCAGCACATATGTACAGAGAGAACTGAAGAAGAGCATGTGCCTGGATGTCTAGTGAGATGGGAGATTGGGGCATCAAAGTCTTAAGGGACTGTGTCCCAGAGGTTGCACCCTGTTGGAGATTTGTGCTTGGTGGGTGAATGAATTAGGAAGCATCAAAATTACCTAGAATCAGGTTTGGAATAGTTGGATTCCACAATCTAAGTACAGAAAGTCCCTTTGCCAAAAATCACCTCATTGTGTAGTGTACTGAATACAAACTGCGCCATTTCCTGGCTGTTCGCACAATCTGCACAATTAGCTTCAGTACTCACACTTAATTCACTTAAACCAGGGTATTGATAATCATTGAACTTTGGCCAATCAGAGAGGCCCAGCATGGACCTGTAAAGGGTGGATCCTGACTAATGAGCCTGTTTGAATTTTTTGAAGAGTTGAATGAAGTAATGGTTAGGGGAATGTCTATGGATGTTATTTATATGGACTTCCAGAAGGCATTAAATAGAATACGTCAGAAGAGATTGCTAGTTAAAGATGAGGCTCATTGAATCAACAGCAAATTATTAACCTGGCTAAGTAATTAGCTAACTGGCAAGAGACAGAGTGTAGGGATCCTGGTCAGGGACTAGTGACATCCCGCAGGGATTTGTGTTAGGACTTCAACTATTCACTGCATTTATTAACAATTTAGATGGTGGGTTAAGAAAACCTTACATCCAAGTTTGCTAATGACCCAAAGATAGTCTTGTAAGCAGTTTAGATGGAAGCATAAAATTACTAAGAGATATTGATAGAATGGCCAAAACTGT
Source organism: Cetorhinus maximus (assembly GCF_964194155.1). Lineage (NCBI taxonomy): Eukaryota > Metazoa > Chordata > Chondrichthyes > Lamniformes > Cetorhinidae > Cetorhinus > Cetorhinus maximus. The sequence continues at coordinate 201,870 of NW_027596509.1, forward strand.
GGCAAATGTGAGGCCATCCACTTTGGATCTAAAATGTATAGAAGAGGGTACTTTCTCGGAGAAAATCTGGAAACAGTGATGGTCCACTTAGGGGTCCATGTCATGAAGAGGTACAGAAAATAAACAAAAAGGCTAATGGAATGCTGACCTTTACGTCTTAATGACAAGAATACAAGGGGTTGGGAGTCATACTTCAGCTATACAAAGCCCTGGTTAGACCACACCAGAAGAATTATTAGCAGTACTAGGCACCACACCTTAGGAAGGATATAATGACCCTGGAGGGAGCACAACATAGATTTACCGAAATGATACCTAGACTCCAAGGATTAAATTAAGGGAGATTACACAAATTAGGGTTCTATTCCTTGGAATTTAGACAGTTAAGGAGTGATTTGCTGGGAATTTTCAAGATATTAAGGGGCACTGATAGTGAGAGATCTTGTGGCGCAGTTAGAGTGCCCCTACCTCTAGCCCTACGGTCTCTAGGTTCAAGTCCCACTTCAGGAAGGTGTGTTCGTTGCATAGCCAAACAGGTTGATTATCAGCCTGTAACTCCTACCAATATGCCTGATGGCAGGCAGTAAGAGTGGGAGAGTTTCCTGGTCAGCCAGACAGCAGAAAGTAATGGCAAACCACTGCAGTTCTTTGCCAAACATAATCATGGGCCAATCCAATGGAAGTTCATGGATGCCAATGCCCTCTTAGGGCATGGTACCTGAACGAGGAGGACGACCAATAGAGAAGAGTTATTTCCACTGTTTGTGGAATCTAGGACTCAGGGACATAACAATTAGAGGCAGATTTTTCAGGTGTGAAATTAGGAAACATGCAAATATATATAGCATATCGCCATTCCTTCACTGTCACTGGGTCAAAATCCTGGAACTCCCTTTCTAACAGCACTGCGGGTGTACCTACACCACAGGGACTGCAGCGGCTCAAGAAGGCAGCTCACCACCACCTTCTCAAGGGCAATTAGGGATGGGCAATAAATGCTGATACCCACATCCCGTAAAAGAATAAAAGTAAAATGGCGGCAGAAATTTGGAGCTCTCTTCTGTAACTGGCAGTTGATGTTGGGCCAGTGGTTAATTTTAAATCTGAGATTGATAGATTTTTGTTAACCAAAGGTATTAAGGGATCTGCGGCAAAGGTGGGCGTACAGAGTTACGTCAACATTGATCTCGCTGAATGAGGGATCAGGCCCGAGGAGCTAAACGGTCTCCTGTTGCTACATTCCTCGGAGTCGGCCTATTGATTTAAGGAATACACTTATAAGCTTTTCCTTAAGGAAAATGATAACCAACATACTTGTCAAAATCTTGAAACACTGGATATGTCTCGAGATGCCTGTGGATAATCCGCTCCCTCAAACGACACATCAATGACTCGAATTGAGCCCGCTCTGTGGGGTTTAAGATGTCTGCGTCCACGGTGCCAACTTTGGGCAACTGGTAAGTCTCTGATGGTGGGACCTTTGCATTGGGTCTCTTCTCCAACTCAGGGAGGGTGAACACTGGAAAGAGAGTTGGCAGTTATTTAAATAGGAGTGAGGCAACTCTTCAGTAAAAGAGAGTTCTACAAGATGTCCAGGCCACAGTGGGCTTCTGACAAGTCTAAAGTATAGAACTGGTAGAGTACAGGAAACATTACAAAGACAATAAAGCTAGGTGGAGGTTGCACTATATCTTTATAAAGACATTTCCAGTTATGTCTCTCACTCCTGCTCTCCAGTTCGCTGGCTGAGCAAACGATTCTGTACCTGAGTCGATGTCCTTGGTGAAGTTAGTCCAGATGACATGTCCGGGCATCTTGGGATCTTCATAACATTCCACCAAAGCTCTGAATTCGGCATCGTTTAGTTCAGGGTCGAATCCAATTATGCTCAGAGTCCTCCTGAAGATTGGGATGGTGATTCGTCCACTGCGCAAAGTGTCAAAGTCCTCGATGAAATCAACAGTCTGAAATGGAAATATATTTGAGTTAGAGTTGGGGGAGTGGATGGGAGGGGGGGTGGTTGCTGCTCTGTGGGGTTTTTTAAAATTTGTTCTTGGGATGAGAATGGCACTGGCAAGGCCGGCATTAATGGCCCATCTCCTTGAGAAGGTGGTGGTGAGCCACCTTCTTGGACTGTTGCAGTTCACGTAGTGCAAGTACAGTGGTGTTAAAGACGGAGTTCCAGAATTTTGACCCAGCGACGTTCCAGTGAAGGAACGGCGATATAGCTTCAAGTTAGGATGTTGTGTGGCTTGGAGGGGAACTTGCAGGTGGTGGTGTTTCCATGTGTCCGCTGCCCTTGCCCTTCTAGGTAGCAGAGGTCATGGGTTTGGAAGGTGCTGTCGAAGGAGCCTTAGTGAGTTGCTGCAGTGCATCTTGTAGGTGGTACACACTGCTGCTACTGTACGTCGGTGGTGGAGGGAGTGGGTGTTTAAGTTGGTGGATGGAGTGCCAATCAAGTGGGCTGGATGGTGTCGAGATTCTTCAGTGTTGTGAGAGCTGCACTCCTCAGGCAAGTGGAGAGTATTCCATCACACTCCTGACTTGTAGATGGTGGACAAGCTTTGAGGAGTGGGGAGTTGAGTTCCCTGCCACAGAATTCCCAACTTTGAACTCCTCTTGTAGCCACAGTTGATATTTATATGACTGGCACAGTAATGTTTCTGGTCAATGCTCAACATCATAAGGGCCTAGAGAGAGTAGAAAAGGAAAACCTGTTCCTATTGGTGGAAAGTTGAAAACCTGAGGGCACAGATTTAAGGTAATTGGCAAAAGAAGCAATGGCGACACGAGGAGAAACTTTTTTATGCAGCGAGTGGTTAAGGTCTAGATTTCACTGCCTGAGAGTGTGGTGGAGGCAGGTTCAACTGAAGCATTCAAGAGGGAATTGTATTATTATCTGAAAAGAAAGAATGTGCAGGGTTATGGGGAATGGCACTAGGTGAATTTCTCATTCAGAGAGCCAGCACAGGCATGATGGGCTGAATGGCCTCCTTTTGCACAGCGATTCTATGACGGTAACCCCACCCCCCGCCCAAGATGTTGCTGGTCACTCACCCTCCTGCAAGAGGAAAGGAAAGGAGGGGATTTGGGATGGTGGTGGGGGAATCCAACAGGAGAAACAATAAAAAAAAGGGAGATTAAAAATGAGAAGTGAAAGAAGAAGCTCCATTTCTCACCCTGACTCTGTTGACTAGAACATGGTGGCGCATTCGAGCAAGCAGTTCACACACGTCCACCTTGCTGGAGCCCGTCTTCGGCTCCGGGGTGAACCCGAGTTTTTGGTGTTCCAGAGTAGGTGTTGACTCTTCTGCCGGTGTTTCAGGCTCAAAGGAATCCACTTTAAAACCGGTGTATTCTGGAAGAGGGACCACAGAGAATGGCCTTTGATACATTCAAGGTAGGCTTCCTGTTTCCTGCTGTGTGCCGGGCGCAAACGCAAGTGCAATGGGTGAGGGGGGATCGTCCCCTGGGCAGTTTCCAGGTGGGCCCATCCAAAGGGGGAGGAAAATCTCTTGCACCCCATCCCCAGCCCCTCACACATCCATCCCCCCTTATCCCCCCATCCCCCACACCAAACTCCCCCTCATCCCCCCACCACCCCATTGCCCATCAACCCTCCCATCCACCCCCTCCATTACCCACCCCCTCTCCCCCCCACCCCCCACCACTGCTCATAGACATATGGTTGCAAGTGCTACTTAAAGAGGGATTGCACCTTTTAAAGGCCAGCATTTATTGCCCATCCCTAATTGCCCTTGAGAAGGTGGTAGGGAGCTGCCTTCTTGAACCGCTGCAGTTCATGTGATGTAGGTACACCCACAGTGCTGTTAGGGAGAGAGTTCCAGGATTTTGACCCAGTGACAGTGAAGGAACGGTGATATATTTCCAAATCAGGATGGTGAGTGACTTGGAGGGGAACTTCCAGGCGGTGGTGTTCCCATGTGTCTGCTGCCCTTGTCCTTATAGATGGTAGTGGTTGTGGGTTTGGAAGGTGCTGTCTAAGGAGGCTTGGTGAATTCCTGCAGTGCATCTTGTAGATTGTACACACTGCTGCTACTGTGCGTTGTTTGAGAATGTTTGTGGATATGGTGCAAAACAAATGGGCTGTTTTGTCCTGGACAGTGATGAGCTTCTTGAGTGTTTTATGGAGCTGCACTCATCCAGGCAAGTGGAGAGTATTCCATCACACTCCTGACTTGTAGATGGTGGACAGGCTATGCGGAGTCAGGAGGTGAGTTACTCACCACAGGATTCCTAGCCTCTGACCTGCTCTTGTAGCCACAGTATTTATATGGCTAGTCCAGTTCAGTTTCTGGTAACTCCCAGGATGTTGATAGTGGGGGATTCAGTGATGTTAATGCTATTGAATGTCAAAGGGTGATGGTTAAATTCTCTGTTGTTAGAGATGTTCATTGCCTGGCACTTCTGTGGCATGAATGTTACTTGCCACTTGTCAGCCCAAGCCTGGATATTGTCCAGGCCTTGCTGCATTTGGACATGGACAGCTTCAGTATCTGAGGAGTCATGAATGGTGCTGAACAGTGTGCAAACATCAGGAATAATCTAATCATGTAGAGCCCGGGCAGAAAGGGGCTGTCTATACTGTGGGTTCCCTTTATCTTCCTCCAATTGCTCTGCCTATTGTGGCTGCTTCTCAGAATCTTGCCTGATAGGAGAGAGCAGGGTCTGTTCCCTCATGTTGGCTAGGTTCTGAGAATACCAACACCAATTTTGATACCTGCTCAGCTGAGCAGAGTGGGGCGATCCAGAGCGATTCAGGCAGCAGGAGTGCTGCTCGAGAATGCTGATGGTGTCCTCTATAATGTACCTTGTGGCAGCATGGCTCTCACTGTAGGATAGCTCTGTACTTGTGCATGGATTCTGGACCAGAGCTGTGAGGTTTATCTTGGGTGGATTGTCCTTGCCGTCTGGTAGCCAGCCGAGAACTTGCTATAGTTGTTCAAATACAGGTGGCCTGCAGCTAAATGAAGGAAGTGTGACTGTTGCCGGGATAATGGGCATCTACAGGTATATGCTGCACTGCCTGTGGTCACACACCAGCTGCGTATTAATAGAATGAAATCCCCTTCAGCTGAGTTCAGGTAAGGAGAAACAACAGATGGACCATCACACTACTGAGTGTATATATATCCTATATACTACTATATATATCCTATATATCCTACTGAGTGTATATATCCTATAGGCCGCCAACTAGTGGGAAAGTTATCGAGGAACAAATTTGCGGGGAATTTACTGAGAGGTGCAAAAGCTATCGAGCAGTGATAATGGGGTCTTTAATTATCGTTAAATGTAATCTTTATGTAAATGTAAATGTAAACTTTAACTATCCAAATGTAGATTTGTAGAAAGGGCAGAGGGGGGGAAAGAGTTCCAGAAGTGTGTTCAGGAGAATTTTCTTGATCAGTATGTTTCCAGCCAATCACTGAAGGCGGTGGTATTATTTTTGCTGCTTGTTATACAGTAAGACTATTGAAGTCAACGAAACTAAACACCGAGCAGTGCACACAACAGGTGGCCGTTCAATCTGTCCACGTCCCATTTCACCCCTGCTCTCTACTCTTTAAGAATCTTAAATAGTTGCAGTGCCTGCTTTTGCAGCCTACGCCTCTGTTTACATAGGCATTAAGCTTTTTTTTTAAACATCTTCATTTCCTTGCTTTGCCATCTTCAGAGGTTTGTGTACCTACACCTCCAGGTGTCTCTGTTCCTGTATCTCCTTTAGAATCGGACCTTTTTGTTTATGCTGCCTCTCCTCATTCTTCCGTCCAAAGTGAATCACTTCATACTTCTCTGCGTTAAATTCCATCTGCCACTTGACTGCCCATTTTACCTCTCTATGTCTTCCTGAAGTCTGTTCACAGTTTACTACACATCCGGGTTTTGTGTCCTCTACAAATAATGCCCTGTGTAGCCAGTCCTGTGTTTCCAGTCAGACCTAGCCAAGTCAAGGTCATTAGGATATAACAAAAAGAATAGTGGTTCCAACATTGACTCCTGGGGAATATAGCTGTATACTTCTCTTCAGTCTGAGAAATAATCATTCAACACTGCTCTCTGCTCTCTCTCCTGTAGCCAATTTTCGATCCATGCAGCCACTGACCCTTTAATTCAATTTTGCTAACAGGTGGTACTTTATCAAACCCCTCTTGAAAGTTCATATGCAGCAAATCAACTACAATGCCCTCTTCAGCCCTCTTCGTTACTTCGCCAAAGAGCTCCATCAAATGAGTCAAACACAACTCTGTCTTTAACGAAGCTGAGATAAAAGCAAAATACTGCGGATGCTGGAAATCTAGAACAAAAACAAAAATATCTGGAAAAACTCAGCAGGTCTGACGCTGTCAGACCTGCTGAGTTTTTCCAGGTATTTTTGTTTCTGTTTAACAAACCTGCTTTCACTCATTAACCCATATTCCAAGCGCCCATGATCCCTCACCAAGGTGATCCATGTAGTAAAAGATCCAACTGCTGACTACGTCCATAGGGTATTTTCCTTTCATTGTTCACAGATTTAGATGGTCGACCATCAAAGCTGAAAGTTAAAGCTCTGTACCCACTCCAACAACCACAGAGACAGCAGCAGTCACTTCTGGGGCTGGTCAATTATTGCAGTGACTTGGTCCCAAACATGTCACGGTCGTGTAACCGCTGGGTAGACTCCTTCGTAAGAATGTAAAGTGAGAGCGGTCAGAGTAATCCTGAAAAGCGGATTGGGATATTAAAATGCCGGAGTCCCTGCGAATTTCCTCTTGCCTTCCCACTTCCAGTCTCCCTGGCACCAAACGCTATGATGTACGTGGAAAGGTATGTAAAAGACCTTTCTTAAGACAGTTTAAGGTTTTTAACCCATTTGGGTTGTGCATTTTCTTCCTTTATTTCTTTGATTTGTGCCAAGTGATGTGACATCCCCTTTTCCAGAATGCCCACTTTATTGGTACAATGGGTTGTCCTATGGAGGTGCCCTTTATGGAGGTAGAAGAGGAAGGGCACTTGAGCTGGACAATGACACAATGTACCCACCCCACAGTACTCACACATTCCCATTTACGGGCACAGAGACCACCAGGAACTCTACCTGCAGAGAGTCTGAGTCAGCAAGAGCGGCTCAGAGGGGGCAGTGTACCACCTTAAGGGCAACTGCAGCTACCCATGCACCCCAGGGTGGCACTGCCAGCAGTAGTGGCAGTAGCTTTGCCTCAAGTTCACTGCATTCCCCTCCTGCCAAGTCTGCTGGAATGCCATCCTGAGGAGTGGGTGAATGAACAGAGGCCCTCTCCCGGTTACCAACCTGTGCTGAACCACTCCCACCTCAGCGGCTCCCAAACTGGGGTCCAGGGACCGTGTCACCCCACCCGCTCTGCATTTACTGTGTTGGCTGCTGAGTTTTGGCAGCCGATTTTGTCCCCAGAAAGACACAGAGGTGCGATAAACACGTTTGAAAAAGGATATAAACATGTGTTGTCATAAGACCATGCCAAGTAGGAGCAGGAGTAGCACATTCAGCCCATTGAGCCTGCTATGCCATTCAATCAGATCATGGCTAATCTGATTATGATCTCAACTCCACGATCTTGCCTGTCCCCGATAACCCTTGACTCCCTTGTCATTCAAAAACCTGTCTAACTCAGTCTTGAATATATATAACCCAGCCTCCACCGCTCTCTGTGGAAAAGAATTCCCGAGACTATTGACCCTCTGAGAGAAGAAATTCCTCCTCATCTCTGTCTTAAATGAGAGACCCCTAATTCTGAAACTAAGACCCCTAGTTCTGGATTCCCCCTCAGCACTCTCTCAGCATCTATACCCTGTCAAGCTCCCTCAGAGTCTTATATGTTTCAATAAGAACACCTCTCACTGTTCTAAACTCCAATGAGTATAGTCAAGCACCTTTAGGTGGCTGCATCCCTTTAAATTTACCCTCAATAAACTGCTTACAGGCGATTTTCTTCCCCCTTTCCCCCTGCCCAACCTCCCAACGCCAGGCCCCTGGTGTATGGCCCATCATGTAAATAAGGTTAACCTCACCAAACCAAGTAGGATATGCACATTATTGATTGGGGACATTGCCTAGCTATTGCCTGATCACAAACACTGCCCCATTTCCCATCCTCATGTAAGGCCCAGTTATTGTGACAGTCAATCGAAATTCTACCAGAGCTGTTGCATGGCGGCCTGCTGAATTACTGCTCACTGAGACACTCTAGAGGCAAAAATCCGGTACTGCAAGGCTTCATTGTGAAGCCTCTCTCGAATTATAGACAAATCCTGGTGTAAACTGTTTTATATCTGAATTTTGATCCTGCTTCGTTCAAGAGCTCTTGAAGTCGGTGTGAAGCTCCAAAGCTAACCGCACAAACTGTACATTACCAGGTACACAGTCTCCCACATGGGTGGATTGTATCAGGAATCCTTGGCATTCCCACACCGCTGACACTCTCACTAATGGACAGGGGAGTTTCCTGCACATCCAGATTCTCGAGAGGCAAGGAAGAGAGAGTAAAACAGGGAGAGAAAAAAAAGAGGGCACAGGGCTGGTGCAGGAATATTAGGTGCCCTAGGCCTTGCTCACCACTCAGCCCCCACACCCTCCTACCCCTGCCACCCACAACTAACATTTGAAAATGAATATCGTGCATTAGTCTGAATAAAAGTTCTGCATTTATAATTACAGATTTGTTTTAAATGAAGAAGGAGATTATGATGATACTGATTGTACATTCTCATTGTTCTACACTCTTCACAGGATATGTACTGGAAGGGATGCACATTATAATGTGTAATACGACTCACATGATGTAATACTGCTCTCCTTGCAACAGTTAACAAATGATCTCGTGCACAATTTATTATCATTACGATAGAGCGGGCTAGATTAAATTACATTCTTTCATGAGATGGGGGCATCATTGGCAAGACCAGCATTTGTTGTCCATCCCTAATGGTCCTTGAACTGAGCAGCTTGCTAGGCCATTTCAGAGGGCAGTTAAGCAACCACTGCTGTGGGTCTGGAGTCACATGTAGGCCAGGCCACTTAAGGATGGCAGATTTCCTTCCCTAAAGGGCATTAGTGAACCAAATGGGTTTTTCCAACAATTGATGATCGTTTCATGATCACCATTACTGAGGCTAGTTTTCAATTCCAGGTTTATTAGTCAAATTTAAGATGCTGCCCTGGGATTTGAACCCACATCCCTAGAGTATTCACCTAGGCCACTAGATTGCTAATATAGTGACGTTACCGCTACACCACCGTCTCCCCAATCCTTGCAGTTTTGGAATAGTCATGTAGATGTACAAATTTGGAAAACTGTCACAGAATGATGAATATAATATGAAATTCCGGGAAAGAATGCAATGTAAATACATGGAAATCTGGATGTGTGTCAGCATATGTGGACAGATATGAGTCGATTCTCGTCCTTTCACTCCCACTGCCAAAGCCTGTTTCTTTACTTAAGTCGTTTCATGAATATTTTCATGAATATTTAGGGACATAAGAATTAAGAGCAGGAGTAGGCCATTCAGCCCCTCGAGTCAGCTCCACCATTCAACCAGATCATGGCTAAATATTTGAATCTACCCCAAGCTCATTCAGTTTTTTGTGGCCTCCTAAATCCCACCCCCCCTACCCCCACCACAATTTTTACCGCTCTGGGTGACTGCCTAGTTTTCCTCGTGTTTGCACCAACCCTGGGATGATAAGAAAGAGGAGAGAAGACTATGTTACATAGAATTTTACAGCACAGAAATAGATCAACTGGTCAGTGATGTGTTTTATGTTCCACACAAGCCTTCTCCCACTAGACTATACGTAACCTTACAAAAATATTCTTTCTATCCACCCACATACCATGCTTTGAGTGCAATGTACAGTTCTGATTGCCAACACTGGAGAAGGTGCTAAAAATTCATCTACAGGGATGATACCAGGCAGAACAGTCTAGGTCTCTTTTAGCTTCAGAGGAGGTGGTGACCTAATCGAGGTCTATAAAATTATGAAATGTTGTAATGGAATAGGGACAGGGAGTGAGTCTCTTATCATGGGGAAGAGCAAAAGTAGAGTCCATTAATATAAGATGGTCACCAAGAAACCAAATAGAAACTCCTCTACCTAAAGAGGATTGAGAAGGGCAGAACTCACTACCACAGGGATGGCTGAAGAGAATAGTGTAGATGCTTTTAAATGGAGGCTAGATAAGCATTTGAGTGAGAAGGGAAAAGATGAAGGTTATGCTTATAGAATTGGATGAGGAAGATGGTGGAGTATTAAGTGGAGCATGAATGCTAGCATGAACTGGCTGGGCTGAATGGCCTGTTTCTTTGGTGTATTCTATGTGATTCCGTGTAATAATCTTAGGATAGGAGCTTGACAATTTAGGAGAGAAATCAGGAAGAACTTTTCACACAAAGGTTCATGGAAATCTGGAACTCCTTACCCCAAATGGCTGTGGATTGAGATTTTGAGATTGAGGTTGATAGTTTTGATAGATAGCTAAGGGTATTAAGGGATATCAAGAAAAGGTGGGTAAATAGAGATGAGGTACAGATCTAACTGATTGGAACATAGAAACATAGGAGCAGGAGTAGGCCATTCAGCCCCTCGAGCCTGCTCCACCATTCGATAAGATCATGGCTGATCTGATCGTAGTCTCAACATCGCCCTCCTGTCTTGATTGGAAGACAGGGTTGCGACACTGTGATTAAATGTATTCCTGGAGGTTTCATCACATGACCTGCCCCCACGCTGCAGCCATTAGTCGGCCAACACATCCATCCTTGTGATTCACTGCCCTCCTACGCCAACTGGAAAACAAAAAGACTTATTACCCAATTGGATGATGCTTGACTGTCAGCCAAACAGCCCTTTTTTTTTTTGCCATTTTCAATATTTTCATATCTGGTAAAGAGAAATGTTCAAAAAAAAATTGTTTTAACTATTTTTTTAATGTCCCGATGATTTTTCTCCAGGGTTGCACACAGCAGTGTCCTGGAGGTTGATCTTCAATTCCTGGAATCTCCAGGCCAATCCTAGCGGGTTGGCAGCCCTACTGGAAGAACAGGCTCGAGGGGCTGAATGGCCTACTCCTAGTCCAATGTTCCTCCATCCCAGACTAAATATACAAATGAGACCTTGGTGCGGTCGGAGGCCATTCAACCTCACAAAACCAAATGTGTAGGTGGTGTTGAAGGACCAAGAATATGAATCCATCAGCCAGTTCCATAGTGCAATCTGCCGCATTGGCTGGCGACAACCAGTAAAGAGAGGTCACACGCCTGGATAGCATACCAGTGATCCACAAAACTAAGATCAATAAAACACAAGTAGGAGGGACAGAGGTCAAGAAATAAAACTCCAACCTTTACATAAAATTACGAATTTATAGCCCAGAAACAGGTCATTCAGCCAATGAGCCTATGCCAGTGTTTATGCTGCTCAAAAGCTCCCTCCTCTCTCCTCCATCTCACCCTATCAGTATATCTGCCTATCCCTTTCTCCCTCATTGAGCTCCCCCTTAAATGCACCCAGGTTATTCACCTCAACTACTCCCTGTGGCAGCGAGTTCCACACACTCTAACCACTCTCTCTGGGTGAAGAAGTTTCTCCTGAATGCCTCATTGGATTTATTAGTGATTATCTGAGATTTCTGGCAGCCAGATGTTTAAGTTACAAGAGCCTGTATCTCTCAGGTAAATGGTATAACAGGAAAGAACAGCATTTCCCATTCTTAACCATCAGAACAGTGATGAGTGACAGATACACACCGTCCGGTGGAATCCCCTGCACAGCTTGGGTGGCTTTTGTGAGACACGGGGAGGGGGGGGGCAGGATTTTCGGGTGGTTGGGCGGGCCCGGGAGTGGCGGGAAAAGGGCCCACCGCCCCTGGCCCCCCCAGCCGTGATGACACCTGGCTGGCCAATCGACGGCCGGTCAGCACGAAAGGCAGGCTGAGAAGCTCAGCGCTGCTGGGGGTGGGGGGAGGAGGAGGAGGAGGGCGAGCGCAGAAGTCTGTGCGTGTGTGTGCAGGGGGGAACGCGCACAGAAAGATCCCTGAAGGCAGGGGAGGGGGCTGAAGAATTTTAAAATCAAAATGAAAGCTTTTGAAAATTGGAAAAAAAAATGTCCCCGCGTAGGACTCGCTCGCACGGACAGAAACATAACGACAATTAGGTCAAAACACTTTGATTTATTTTTAAATTCATTCAACTCATCCTGCCCGTGGCTGAGGTTCCCTAAAAAAAACCCCAAAGGCCGCCTGGCTGATTCACCCGCCCGCCAACCACAACGTTAGGTGGGCAGAAGAATACGTGTTAATTAATTGACCAATGGCCTTAAGGGGCCTCTTAATTGTCGGCTCTCGCGTGCACCCGCTGACCGAAATGTCACGCGATGGCGTCAGGACGCCCGCCCAACACCATCGCGCGCTATTTCGCATTCCCGCACGCCACGCGGAAAACCCTGCCCATGGAGGTTAAAGTGTGAATCTATTTTTTTTACTAATTGGAAGAGGTCACCCTGGAAGTTTCTAGAAGCAACATTGGCGCTTTCAGAGGCCTCGCGAGGGTGGGTGGGGGGGTCACCCTCCTGATGTTCAGGCTAAGGAGTGACCTTGGAGGACACAGGACCATCCATACAGAAGGTGGTGGGGGTGGGGGGTTGGGGGTGGGAGGGATGGGGGGGGGTGGGTGGGTGAGGGGCGGGGCAAGGAAAGCCTCGACATACAAGTTCTTTAAGCTGCTAATCCACCTGAAAATAATGCCAGCGAAACCTGCTTCAGCACAGCGGTTCCCAAACTGTGGATCGTGGCCTCCCAAGTTGGGGAGTCACAGGATGAGGTCCTGGCGTTGGGAGCTCTGAGACAGGAATGGCGGCCATGGAGGTCAGACCAAGTTTTGAGAGATGTGAGAGGCCCCTGTAAATGCTGGTGGTTTTTTTCTGTCGCTGGGCATGGCTCAGATGACCTGCTCTCTGAGGCCTGATTGCTGCTGCTAGGGTTGCCAACTGTGACTAAATTTATTCCTGGAGGTTTCATCCCATCACCTGCCCCCGCACTCCAGCCATTAGTCAGCCAACACATCCATCCTTGTGACGCACTGCCTTCCTACACCAATTGGAAAGCAATAAGACTCATTACCCAATTGGATGGTGCTTGACTGTCAGCCAAACAGTCATTTTCCCCCATTTTCAGTATTTTTAATATCTGGTAAAGAGAAATTTTCAAAGAAAATGACCAAAAAACCGCATTCTTTTTTAACGTCCTGATAATTTTTCTCCAGGGTTGCACACAGCACTGTCCTGGAGATTGATCCTCAATTCCTGGAGACTCCAGATCAGTCCTGGAGGGTTGGCAACCCTAGCTGCTACCACAGCCTGTGAAAAGGTAGATCTTTGCCTTTTTTTTTTGTGCCCGCAGCTTCCACACCACCCACCACCTCCCCCCCACCGCTCAACAAATACCTCCTCTCCCCCCTCCGCCCAACAACTCTTTAGCCCCCCTCCTCCTCTCCCCGCTCAACAACTCTACCCTGCTCCACCCAATCTTCACTCTGGGGGGCGTCATACGAAGATAGAAAAGTTACATTGGGGAAAAGTTTGGGAAGCACTTGTTTTCGCAACCTGCTTTCCTCGAGACCCTTGTTAAGCAGCGGAATACAGGAATCAAATGGAGACTCTCCTACCTTTGTCAATAGCCTGGCTAAACGCCACATAATTTATTTGTCCAGTCACTGGATCCTCAAATTTCTTGCAGAGTAGCTTGAAGTCTGTTGGCAGGATGGTGAACCCCAGGTAATCCAATCCCCTCTCAAACTGTGACTTAGTCAGGAGTCTCCTGTACGCAACTTTCTGTTTAATTGAACACACCCACATATTAATTAGCGAGACCCTTTTGAGTGAGTTGGGGGGGTGGGTGGGTGGTGTTGAACTGTTTGGGTCAGGTTGGTGTGTGAGTGCACTTAAAATCTTAAAGATCATATTCCCGACCTAAACCCGCCTATCCAACCTGCTCACGTACAGCATTAGCTGAGGCTGCAAGTTGCAAGGGAGGCCAGAAGGAAAAGCCAGTTAATTGGCTGGTTACTGGTCTGAACTGGTCCTGTATGCCTTCATATGGATCTCCAATTCGGACTGGTGCCAGCCATTCCCCAAGTTTTACTGGTTTTTCTTTATAATCCGATCCAAGGAGGTGGCCTGCGGCTTTAAATATGGTAATCAGGCTGCGAGCTCCATTGTCATACTTTAGCTATTGTTGACCAGGTTTCCCAACCATGACATCCCACCGAGAACTTGGGGATCCAGGATGTAAGTGGGTTTACACCTGCCATCTGGATCCAGTATGCTTGCCTGAGCAATCCCTTCCAACTGGCACCACTTGACCTTCCAATCACCTCCGCACACCCCACTCCAATACTCCCCCCCCAATTCCCTTTCCAATGCCCGGTTCCCCATGTCTTTCCGACTCTCCCCAGACCCGCACCCTATTCCTTTCCCCTCTGCTGCTCCCAGCGGGACAGGTAAGTCAAATTCCAGGCCTATGTTTCTGGAGAAAGGCCAATATTGTAACCATTGTTCGAAAGGGAGGGTGAGCTAATCTGGATAATTACAGACCAGTTAGCTTAACATCTGTAGTAGGGAAAGTTTCAGACACTTAGGATTAAATGACCACGTGGCTACATAAAGAGGAAATGTTTAGAAGTGGCCAGTATGGATTTCAAAAGGAAGAAATGGGAATCCAGTGTGAAGCAGAGGGGGAGTAGACAAACAAATGGATTTAGGTACACAAGTCAGAAGCTAGTTCATAGGCACCAAAGTGACCAAAAATACTATTTCATCACAAGTGTACAGGATATAAAAGCAAGTTATAACAAGAGCAGAGGGGTCGGTTAGCTCAGTTGACTAGATGGCTAGCATGTGATGCAGAATGATGCCAACAAGTGCGGCTTCAATCCCCGGACTGGCTGTGGTATTTTACAGAGGCCCTGTCTCCTTGCCTTGCCCTGAACTTGCGGAGTGATGCCCCTTGAGCTGCGAAGTGTTAAAATTGTCTCTCTCTAACGGAGAGAGCTGCCTATGGTCCTTTGGGACCATGGTTAAGATGGTGATGGTGACGTCAAGTGCTGGCCAGAGCTCATCTGGAACATTCTTGACTTTCTGCCCATTGAGTATGAATTGTTGGAAATCTAACCTACAGTTAGGAAGGGTTTATTGCCTTGGAGAAAGTTCAGTAATGATTCCCCAGGAGGATGCATGAAATGAAGCAATGCTGAGAATTTGTTATATTGCCTGGGGATGAGGAGGTTAACGGGTGATTGGGGAAATCTGATATAATGAGAGCATTGATACTGCAGATATGGAATCTCAGCCAGTCGCTATAGGGAAGCCCATAACTTTGAGAGAACTGGAAGCCTTTCCAAACAAAGTAATATATCCTCACCTCATCAAAATCTTTGAAGAATGGATTCACCAACAGTTGCCTCTTCTCCACTTGCTGGGCAAGCTCTCTGAGCACTGTGTTCACACGTTTCTCTTCTAAATCTGTTAGCTCTGCCCCAAGCTAAGGGAGAAGGGAAACAAAACAATGTTAGTCAACCTCAAGAGCGAGATCCCCTTGATGTTAAATCTTTATAAATCACTGGTTGGGCCTCAGCCAAATTCTGGTGTCTAATTCCGGGCACCAGGCTTTAGAAAGGACACCAAGGCCTTGAAGAGACAGCAGAGGAGATTAACTAAAATGGTTCCAGGGATGAGGGAGTTTCTGTTTTCTGGAGAGACTAGAGGAGCTGGGGGTTGTTCTCCCTAGAGCAGAGAGGGTCCAGGGGAGATTTCAAATTTGTCACGGGGTTTGCTAGAGTAGATAGTGAGATAGTGAGGGCCAGTATCCAGGGGATGCAGGTTTAAAATAATTGGCAAAATGGCCAGGGAAAGAGAAGAACGTTTTCCATTCAGTGAGTTGTTGTGATCGGGAATGCGCTGCCTGAAAGGGCAGTGGAAGCGGATTCAACAGTAACTTTCAAAAGGGAACCGGATATGTGATTGAAAAGAAAATATCTGCTGTAAAGCTGTGGGGAGAGAGCTGGCACAGGCATGCTAGGCAGAATGGCCTCCTTCGATAGCATATGATTCCATGGGGGGGAGTTTTAACATGGATTTAATGGAGGTAGGTTTAGGAAAGGGAAACCAGCCAGAGGCTCTCCAGAGGTGAGTCCGTCAATGTGAATTTTACCACAGTTTTACTTTTAGGCATTCAGGCTGTGGATCGAGAAACTTGGCAGCTGAGGGGAGGCAAAAAGGGTTAGACCCATCAGCTAAGTACCTTTACAGCACTGCTTGTGGGCCAAGAGGAGCAGAAATGCTTCCTCCCTGCTTCCCCCCCCACCCCGCCCAAGCAAACCTGCTTCCTTATTCTAGGCCCTGACCCCTCCAGTTCTTTTCTCCACGCCCCAAATCTGGTCTACCATCTAACCCATGATCTGTCCGTCCCTCCTCTCTGTCCCCTGGCAGTGGCCTTCTACCACAGGCCATCCCACCCAACAAACAATCAGCCTCTCAATCTGACCGGCTGCCGGCCGGGAAATAGAGACAAAAAATTTAAAAGAGGATCTGCCATTAAATTCAGCTTCTGGCTTCCCCTCTCCTGACCCCTCCCCAGCTCACCTGTAAATATCAGGGTCTATGATTCTATCACGTTCACTTTTCGGCTGACACGCAACCTCCAGTGAATATTAATTCAGGTGACTGACAGTATTGATGTTTTTCTAAAAGGGGGGCCACATTGAGATTTAACGTGAAGCCTATTTGAATGTCTTCTCTAGACAAAGCTTCTAAAAGGAAAGATCTGTAACTGGAGGCATTGTCTTCAACTATTTTAAACAGGAAGCTCCCTCCAAGTACCACAGGGACAAGACACGTGTCTGTCAAGGTCTATAACTAGCGATACTAAAGTATCAATTAACTAATCCGCAACTCTTCCTTCCCATGCTACATAACACAAACCTACATCTCTACTTGTAAAGCCAAGGATTCCTTGCTGTTTTCAAAAAAAAAAAGCCTTATAGAATCATGGACTAGGATTGAATTAGCCAATTGGAAACAGGCTAGAGGCAGGAGGTGATGGGGGTGGGTGGTAAAATGGCAGAGTAAAGTGTCAGGAGGGAACCTGACATCTACCCGCTGCCCGGGTTTATTCAAAGGCAGAATAGGCAGCAACTGAACCACCCACTGACCGAAACCAATTAATCCAACTAACGGACCTTTTAATGGCTGTTGTACCAACATTGGCTGGGATGTTGCTGCTGTCATTGTCTCAGGCCACCTGGGGAGACCACCAGGTACATTGAGATAGCCTCCCATGGAAGTTGGGGGCTGGGGGTCTTTCCTTCCCGGAGTCTTCATGTCCCACTGAAGGGGCACACCGATAACAATGGCTGCCCCCTGGAGGGTTCACCCCTCCGAACGCCAGGGCCTGCTTGTCTACCTGACCCCGGCCCTTCGAGGATGCCTCAACATAGAGGCGCCCTCTCCTTCTCCCTGTGATTAAGCTGGTATCTTTATGAGGCAGGCCACTGCCAATAGCGGGATGGTGGTCCCTGCAAGCCGCTTCTTAAAGGGCCCGTGACCCACCGGCAAAATTCAACCCATAGAGTCATAATTGGACAGACGGAGGCCATTCAGCCCACTTTAACTTCACGGTCTGCCTATGTGATGTACATCCTGGTTCTGACAGCAACCATGCCATCTCTGTACGGAACTGACTAGACTTCACTCGAGAGCTGAGAATGACTTCTTAACATTTGAAAGCTCACCTGGAACAGAGTTCCTCTTGGTGGCCTGCACACCTCCGCCGTGGGATATTTGTCCAGGTGAGGGACATTATATGCTGAGAAAAGAAAGGTTTTGGGATAGAATCTCGTCAGTACTGCATACCGATGCAAAAAAACACATTCAGCTACATTTAACTCCAAAAGGACCTTGTTGACCTGTTAAAAAGATCTTTGTTTGGCTGCTATTGTATTCACAATAAGTAACATCTCCAACATTATCTAGTCCTTTAACTATCTTCAGTCCTTTAACTATCTGTAAAATGTCTTTTTATATTTATAAAGTGCCTATATCAGAACAGCTGAAGGCACTTGACAAAGTGTGGAGGTGAGTACCAGCCAACAAATGAGGAGGCTCAGGGGTGGGATGGGTCGGCGGGGGTGTGTGGGGTAGGGGGGGGAATGTGTGGGGTAGGGTGGGGTGGATTGGGAGCCTAAACACACAAAGATGTACAGAAAACGAACAAGCTTTCTCCCCTAAGCAACAGAATCTGCACCCTCAGTGCTCCTACTCCTTCCCCAATCTTTAACATGACCTATTGGGAGAGAATATTAAGTCTCAGTTAGATCAAGGCCACTTTGTGCTGCTTGGGTTGAGGTGCACTTATTTTTCTTCCCGATGGCCCAGTACTGGAGGTTAAAAATCCTGTCCAAATTTCATCCATCTATCTTATAAAAAAATGGGTGTACACCATTATCCCATTTAGGCGGTATGATCATGTAACTTTTCCAATTCGGAGACGCTTTCTAGCGTCCTGATTGGCTAAGAAGGTCAAAATGGCCGTTCCGGTTATCTCTTCCTTTGCTGTCGTTTGGCCGCAGGTGATCATGTGACTGCGCGGATTGTCTTACGATGGGCTGGGGGGGGTACAGGGCAGGGTTCACGCCAAGGCTACAGGGCCTCGACTGAGATAGCAAAGCAGGAAAACGCCAACATGTCGGTCCCTTCTTCTGAAAGAAAATTTAGAAGGTAAACTCGCCGATACTGGAGAAGCCCCGCTCACCGTGTTCCATCACATTGCAGAAATCATGATAACGAACTTTGCCATCTCCTGTGCCAAAGCATTTGAGGAGTGTCTGGATGTCTTGCTCTGTTAAGGTGCCTTCCTTTCCACAAGTCAGGTACAAACCTCGCCTAAACTGTGGAAAAGGATGAATAATAAATCACACAATTATGTCCCTGTGGTAAAGGCTGCAACCATTTTGGTTTCCATTACATGTATGGTTGGAATAGCGACTGTTACCAGTGCTTCCATCTGAATTATCCACTAGGCTCTCCACTTTTTTTTACAAAAAATAGGTTTTACATGAGAAATACTCTATTATTTACATTTGTATCTATATTTTCTGATGCAAGCCAATTGACTATCGTTCTTTCTGTTATTCTCTCATTGACATATATAAACATACCAAAAGATGCCATTGAGTATTACACTTTGAGGGATACAAAAATCAAGAGACAATTGTGGCTCATAGCAACTGCTTTACATTAATATTTATCACATACAAATATGCATTCAGAATAAATTATTTTATTTCAGAATAAATTAATCAGGATTTCGAAATGCTGAATCGCAATGCACTTCAAAATGCCGGAAAAAGCACCTAGAACATCCTCCAAAGGCAGGTCAGCTATGGTTCAGTTGGTAACACTCTTGCCTTTAAGTCACAAGGTCTAGGTTCAAGCCCTTCTCTTGGACAAAAATCAAGGCTGACATTCTAGTGCGATACTACTGAGGGAGTGCTGCACTGTTGGAGGTGCTGTCTTTGCGATTACATGTCAAACCAAGACCCCACCTGCCTGTTTGAGTGGATGTCAGAAGATCCCATTGCACTTTTTCAAAGAAGAGCAGGGGAGTTCTCCCCAGCGACCTGGCCAATGTTTATCCCTCAGTCAACATCACAAAGAAACAAGAGTATCTGGTCATTATCACGTTGCTCTTTGTGGGAGCTTGCTGTGTGCAAATTGGCTGCTATTTCCCTACATTGCAGCACTTCCGAAGAACGTCATTGGCTGCAAAGCGTTTTGGGATGTCCAATGACTGGGATTTTCTGGCCTTGTCGTGGTGGGACCCACCACGGGAGATTTGGTGGCCCAGGTGAAAGTCCAATGACTTTCAGTGGGACCGGATGGTCTCAGCAGCTGGTGGGGCCGGAAAATCCCACCCGATGATTGCGAAAAGCGCTATGTAAATGCAAGCCTTTCTTTTCAAGTTGACAGGGGGGCATGCACCAAGGCTCTGCTAGGAGTTAAACTTTGCATCAACGTTCAATTCCCCTTCAAAAATGTCTAAATTTGCCACCGCAAAAGTTGGATTTTAACGCAGTTGTGCTTTTAGTACATGGCACAACTGATGGACTATTGGCTATAGTCGCAGCCTCTATCACTGTTATTGCTGCTCATGGTGGAGAGACAACTTCCAAAAACAAAACTTACAACGTGAAAAGAAACAGATGGATTTGCAGAGGCATTGAATCGGGAAGGAAGGGAGTAGGGAAGAGGAGGGAAAACAGGTTGAGGGTCAACTTGAGGGGGCTTTAGTGGGGAAATCCGTTGGGAATGAGTGGACAGCAGATGGAGGATTATGGATGAGAAGAGTCGGGGGGGGTGTAAAGTTGATGATACAAGAGTTGAGCAGGTTATTCTAGGGTGAATGGTCAAGGGTAGCAGGAGGGAGGGCCAGTTTTTGGAATGAGGGTGGATGGGAAGAAGGTCATAGGAAGGTAGAGGAGTAACACACGGGGTGGGAGTATGGCTGTGGGCTGCAGTGTGTGTATTGGGGAGAGGGATGTGGAAAGGCCACATTTTCTGCCCACATTTTCTCCCATCTGTCTCCCTGGCTGCTCTGTACTCTGTCACCGCCCGGCGTCCCACACCTGACAGGGAAGGAAGGGAAACAAGAGGCAAAAATAGGGGAGAAATAATGAAAAACAGCGAGTCAAAGACAGGAGAGGAGGTAAGAGAGAAAGAGGGATGGACCACATTCTCCAACTGATGGTGGTCAATGCCACTCATACCTGTTCATTTCCTATGACCCACACCAGTAATGTCACTGATACTGTAGCCCTCTGCATGGGAAGCCTCTACACAATCGACTGGACCGCTCCAGTTTTCAATATGAGAGGTGGGGATCGGACAGGGAAGTGGAATTGAGATAGAAGATCATCCACCATCTTATTGACTGGCACAGCCGGATCGAGGGGTAAATAGCCCCCCCCAACGCTCCCATTCCTTATGTTGTTGACACCTTGGCCTATGTTGCACAAAGTGCTTTAGCTCACCTGACTCTCTGTGATAAGCCCAGTCCTCAGTTTGTCGTAATCTTTGAAGAACTCTGAAGTCCGAATACCCTTCAGGAAAACAGTTCTTCGGATTTTGTCAAATACCTCAAGAATCCAAGGCAATTTGGGTATCTGTAAATATTTCCCAAACCTAATCAGTTCCCGTCTTCGGTCGCTGCCATTGTTAATATATTTTCGAGATTTGTTTTATCGTGACTATTCGAGTAGTCTAAAGTTTTTCTTATTTTTCAAGTAATCACAGCTATTGCATGAATTAGCTACAGAGTAAACGCTCCTTCAGCACCATCCTTTAAACAAATACAAGGTAAGATGTAGAGGAGATGGTTCTCTCTCATCAAGTACCCCCAGATCAGGCAAGAACCTGGTTAAAACCCATTCTACACATCCCATAAAGCGCTCCAGAACCAGGTATGACACTGGATTAACTCTGACAAACCTCGAAGCCTCGCTTCCATTTTACCAGATCTTTTTAGGAGATGACAAGAAGGTCGATTTTATCACATGGAGAATTTTAGATCCCAATCCCAGGCCCTCTTTTCCCAAATTTCTGGCACTGACCTCACTGCTGAGGCGTCTACCTGACACAACCAAACTTTGCCCTGTCTCTGTCGCAATCAGCAAACATCTTGAGGGCAAACTACTCCGCTATTATTTTTAAAAAACTGAACAGAAATGGGAAACATCAAAGGAAAATCTGAATTTTTATACAAAGAATGGTTGAAACAAAGGCTGGAAACCCAAACAGGAAAACCCAAAGATCTAGCAAAACCCAAACACTAAAACCTGAATAACAAATCCCAAACACCAAAACGCAAATACCATAATGCAAAGAAACACCAAAATTCGGACATCGAAACCCAGATGTCGTCATCATGGTTGGCTGTCCCTTGGCTCGAGGATGACCTCTACTCAGGGTTGTGTCTTCCTGCCATGGGTCTTCATGTGACTGATTCTTGACCCACAGATCTTTGGGCACATGGGACAGGATGTCCCACGAGGTCGTGGGATTCGGAGTGCAGGAATTGCTTTCCTTTCTTTACTTCTCTGCTGCCGCTCTGCCTCATCATTAAGACACTGTGACTCAAAGCATCACACAGCTTAGAGTCATAAGGTCATAGAGTTGTACAGCACAGAAACAGGCCCTTCGGCCCATCGTGTCCATGCCGGCCATCAAGCACCTATCTATTCTAATCCCATTTCCCAACCCTTGGCCCGTAGCCCTGTATGCTATGGCATTTCAAGTTCTCATCTAAATACTTCTTAAATGTTGTGAGGGTTCCTGCCTCTACCACCCCCTCAGGCAAGTGTGTTCCAGATTCCAACCACCCTCTGGGTGAAAACATTTTTCCTCAAATCCCCTCTAAACCTCCTGCCCCTTACCCTAAATCTGTGCCTCCTGGTTACTGAAACCTCCACTGAGGGAAAAAGTTTCTTTCTACCTACCCTATCTATGGCCCTCATAATTCTGTATACCTCTATCAGGTGCCCCCTCAGCCTTCTCTGCTCTAAGGTCTGGAATAGGTCAGAGAGGCGGATGAAGGAAAAGGAAATAAATTTAATAGCAAAGGGGGGACAGATGAGGCAACTGTTAAGTGGAAAATGAACACATACCTCAGGTGGCCAGTAGCCATAGGGAATTGGTGGCCTAACGGGGTGATCTGTCTCCATGGCTTTGATCCCGGCGAGAATGTCATTGTAAAAGTTAAGGTAGTTGATGAAGCCAGGCTTCCCTGGGACTACATAGTGAGAGGCAATTATTGACACCATCTCATCCGTCAGACCAACAGGACGTATTATAGCACGGTGAAACTGCAGGGGAACCAGAAGAGAAGTTTCAGCTTATATATCAATAGCTAGGTTATGTTAGGATATCTTAGCCAACAGAGGAAACCAATTACTGTGACATTTGTAGTGCTACGTGCTAGACTTCTTTACATCACACTGATTCTGTTTCAAAAGTAATTTTTGGATGTTTGGAGCATATGATAATCAAATAACACTCATATCACACAAGTGCCAAGCAATGACCATCTCCAACATAAGAGAACCCAAACATCTCCCCTTGTGCTCAACGGCAGTAAGATCACTGAATCCCCCACCATCAACATGCTTAACGGGACCAGTCATATAAATACTGTGTCTACAGGTCAGAGGCTGGGAATTCTGCAGTGAGTAACTCACCTCCTGACTCGCCAAAGCCTGTCCACCATCTACAAAGCACAAGTCAGGAGTGCGATGGAATACTCTCCACTTGCCTGGGTGAGTGAAGCCCCAACAACAGGCAAGAACGTGACACATTCCAGGTCAAAGCAACCTGCTTGACCAGCACCCCATCCTCCACCTTAAACATTCACTCCCTCCATCACCGATGCACAGTGGCAGTCGTGTGTACCATCTACAAGGTGCAGTGCAGCAACTCATCAACGCTCCTTCGACAGCACCTTTCAACCACTACCACCTAGATGGACAAGGGCAGCAGGTACATGGGAACACCACCACCTGCAAGTTCCCATAATGGAAATACATCGCTGTTCCTTCACTGATATTTATGGGTCAAAATCCTGGAACTTCCTCCCTAACAGCACTGTGGGTGTACCTACACCACAGGGACTGCAGCGGTTCAAGAAGGCAGCTCACCACCACCTCCTCAAGGGCAATTAGGGATGGGCAATAAATGCCAGCTTAGCCAGCAACACCCACCAGAGTTGATGACTGAAGCCCACGGTGTACTGCCATTTAAGCACAGGTCAGATAGGTGGTTGAGGAAAAGGGAATAAATTTAACAGCAGTGGGGAACAGATAAGACAACTCTTACATAGAAAATGAACGGAGACTGGCTGGCCTAACGAGCTGGTTCTGTTTTGTAGTTTCCATGGGGAAAATTTTTCCCATGTCGGGCGGACCCAAAATCCACCCACAGTCAGGTCCGCACCGCCATATTACACAGGCAGGCCTATTAAGGCCTGCTCAGTGTAGTTCATGACTCCTGCGCACAGCGGGAGTGGGCGGGCGGCATTGGGCACACTCAGACCATCGGGTCCCATGGCGACTGAAGGCCTGGCAGCCTTGGAAAGGCTGCTCACAATGGCTGGGAGCAGGGCTCAGCAGAGGGGCAATGTTCTTGACGCAAGTCCAGAGAATAGGTCAGCCGGACAGGCCAGGCCAGGCCGGAGGGTAGGCCAGTGGGGCAGGACAGGCCGGGGGATAGGCAATCGGGACAGGCCAGGCCGGAGGGTAGGGCAGCGGGGCAGTGTGCCCCTCGTTTTTCCGATGAGTGCCATGGATCTTGGGAGGCGCCATGCCCCCAGGTCCATCGGTGTTGGTGAGGCTGGGGTTCCATGGGGAGGTATGTTTGGTGAGCACTCAGGTCACCATGTGTGTTCCAGAAGCCATGGCACTGCTGAATGCTCAGTGATTGAAGTTTGCAACATGGGTTGACCATTGGTTATGGAAGGATGAGCGCAGAATGATCTGGGGGAGCAAGTGGACATTGTCTGCACTGTAACTAATTAAATGTCCTTGTTCTTCCTTTCAGCATCACCGGAGCAGGGCCAGGAGGAGGAGGCAGAGGGCCCACCTCTCACCCCTGAAGCCCCCGAGCAAATGCACTCACCAGCGTCACACCATCTCAGCCAGGCTGGCACCAGTGCAGGTCCCAGCACCTCAGTGGGAGTTAGATCTTCAGCTTGTGTCCCAGGGCACGGTGGTGAGGGCTCCTCTGCCCCTCTGCCAGTGACCGTGGCAGCTGATGAGGCGACTGGGGAGATGCCAGCTGTGGAACTGGCCGCTCCCTCCCAGGCGGGGCCAGCACAGGCTCCACGGGTGAGAGGACGTCCGCCAAGGTCATCGAGGCCAACAGGGCAGCACAGTGAGCAGGCTGCCTCAGATGCCAGTGCCAGCGAAGGGACAGCGTCTAGACGTAGCACCCATAAGCGTAAATATAAGGCACCTTAGGCACACCACGGGTTTCTCACTAGTGCTTTTATGTTGCCCCTTTGTACTTTGTGGAAGACTTGTTGGATGTCCAACACCGTTTTTGTTTTGCTTTATGAAGTTATATTTGTTCACTCAATAAATTTTGCTATGTCGCCACGCCTCAGGGTGATTCCTTACTTCTGCAGGTGAACAGGAACCTGTGATGTTATGAGTGAGTTGTTTGACATTGAGCTTTATTGACAAGGGCCTTAGTTAATGTTAGTATCCAGGCTGATTTAGCACTCAGGTATCGAGTGTGGAGCCTGCAGCCCTGACATGCATTGAAGGTCCATCTGTGGTGGGATAGCTGAGGGTTCTTTGGATTAAAGCCTCCCGGGTGTCCCTGCCTCCCTGGAGTATGCCTGGGTCAGCGTCTACCCCCTCAGTGTTCCCCTGTGCGCGCTCATCCTTGGACTCACTGCTGGACTCATCGTGTGCAGCCGGAGCAACTGCGTTTATGTCTTCCTCGTCCACTGCATCGCCCCTTTTCCAGCACCAGATTGTGGAGAGCGTAATTGCAACCACTATCACCGACACACGATCAATTGCTGCCTCAAGGGCCTTAACTGACCTGTTAATGGATGGCGGACGTGCGTCCGAACTTAGAGCGCCCACCTTCCCAAATATCGCGACGGCGCGTGGTGATGCTGGGACGCTCGCCCGATGTCACCGCGCATCATTTTACACGTGGGCGTGCGGGGCCTGCCCCCATGTGCCAACGGGAAAATTCTGCCCCGTGTAATTCTGTTAATGCGAAGCCCACTCAGTCCTCCGCATCGTCAAAGTACATCCTCCAATACATGTAACAAAACCATCTGCTGCGGGGCCCAGTTATAAATCAGCGCTCTGAATACCTCTCAGCTTCAGTGGGATGTTGTACAAACTGGATTCGAATAAGACCGACAATCATGTACGCCATCCAATGTTTAAAACTGAGCAGCAACCCCGTGCCTGGTATATTGCAACATGCAGCAGAATAAAATACATCACGCATGAAATTCCTCACCTGTAAAAGCACAGTTGCTGCATGAAGTCAAAGTAACTCCCCAAAATAGCTCGCATCAAGTAACGAAAGCAATGCTCCAAGATTTAATCAGGCCGAGGCTAATGGAATGAATTCATCCCCTCTCTCTCTCTCTCTCTCCATTTTTTTCTCTTTCTCTTTCTAGAGGCTTCATTTGGCAATGAGCTTGGCCGGTCACAACTACCTTGTTTCCAATGGGTGCCGATCCCAGAGCTCAACTTCCTAAACTGACCGAGCTGTTCACAAGCCGAGAGGCTTTACACAAGAAATCTAAACTCTAAAATCCTGACACACTGACAATGTGACAAAGTGGCAGGGAACCCAGGGTGTGTTTTATTGGTGCTGGCACAGGATGTCGCAGTGATATTGAAATGTGTATAACTGGCAACAAATCACAGTGCAGTTTATCAGTTGGCATGGCACCCTAGTGGCACAGGTTTATTACCTATAATTAGCTTACCCTGAGTTTATATGTTCACATGGGATTAATGTAAATGTTGGCATGACAATCCAGTGCCACAGAGCCACTGCTATTAGTGCAGTCTTGGCGTGTAGACATGCTAAAAACAAACAGCCGCCTGAGAGTTTATTTTAGAATAAGCAGGCGATCTCATTGGTGTGTCAAGTTGAAACCTTTGCCCTAGTTTCAAATGTGTCTCAGATTTTTCCACAAGTTCAGCATTTTTGCAACTGCACCTGCCTTTATGGAGAAGTATGGTCACAGTGGTGTGTTACAGTTCACTCAGGGAGTCCAAGTTGCCGTGGCAACACGCACTTTTACATGCATGTTGTAAGCCTGGGCTATGGGTAGTGGTGGTGGAGGTTCCAACGTCCTTTCCAGCACATGGCTGGCCAGGAATCTCTCCCACTCTTACTGCCTGCTACTGGCGTGTGTTGCTAGGATTTGTAGGTTGATGCTCAACCCGCTTGGCCACATTAGGGACACACCTTCCTTGGCCTGGAGTGGGACTTGAACCCAGAGCTTCTAGCTGAAAGGCAGGGACGGTACGCACTACACCACAAGACGTACTCATAACCTCATGGGTACGTTAACACTGAAACCATCATCCCTAATTTCATGACCTCCATCTTCACAAGGATCCAATGTCCTTTTGACCTTTGCAGAACCGACCAAGGAGACAAATCAACGTGATGAACAAAAAGATCAATTGTCAACGATGCTGGAATGTCAGGCCCACCTCCATTAAACATTCTCGTTAAACCCCCCCACCCCCCAGGGACCCCTTCATCCGGGTTGCTCCCCCCCCCCAATATTAGCCTTGTGATATTGGAACCGCTGACGGATCATCAGTTGAAGTTGGGGTCCTGGCCAAAGCAAGATTTCAACACCTACTTCTACAGCGGGTTCTCCCTGTCAACTGGAAATCTTTCCATCATGAGTTTCTGAAATTCCCTTCATCCCAACATCCTTCCCCATTCCTCTAGCTATACCTTTCGATATGACCTATTCACATACCCTGAAATCTTGTACATCATCTAAGACCACCTCACTGGTGGAGATGCATGTAAGAGATGCTGGTGCAAGAGAAAGATATGCAATATTACAGATTATTAAAACTACAATGCATTTAAACACATTCCCTGGGAAAAGGCAAATAATAACCTGACTGAAGGAACTGCCTACAGCTTAATGATCCAATTAGTAGTTATTAACTAATTAACTAAACAATAGTAAATTGAAATAGATTGGGCAGAATCCAATTGCTCAGATCTAGATGAAGTTCATTAGTCTTTTTGCTTCTGAGCACAATAATTTCCTCCATTGTCAAGAAGATGGAAGGGTTAGTCCAGCAGGGATATTAAACTTGTAGGTAGGTTTTAAAGAGCATCTTAAGGACTAAGAGAGAGGCAGGAGGCTGTGAGGACAGGGTTTCAGATCCTCGGGCCTAGATGGCTGACAGGAGCTAATGGTGAGGTGATGGAAATTTTGAGCATGTAAGGCACCAAAATTGGAGGCGTGCAAAGCTCCCAGAGATTTTACAGAGATTGGGAGATGGATTTGAACAAGCAGATGAAAATTTTTTGAAATCGAGGCGTTGGTGGTTCGCAAGCCAATGTCGATCTGTCAGCAGAGGAGAGAACAGCACTTGTTGTAAGTTAGAATGTGGGCAGCAGAATTTCGGATGAACTTAAGTCTGTAGCAGGCGGGTGCTGGGAGGCCGGTGAGGAGATACAGCGTTCCTACATATTTTACTGCAGCCAGTAATTGTCATCTAACTACTGTCTTGCTTCTTCAACCTAGCGAGTCAGGCTCACACCATCTTCAGCACCCAGTCCTGGAGGAGATCTATAGAAGATACCAGGCTCCACAGGTATGGGGTACACTAAGCCCTCTTCTGCACAACAAACAGTAGATGAGTTACTGGAAACAATCGGGTCCAGCACATTATCTCAAGGTGCTGACGGTGAACATTGACTTTGCCCCAGCATCACTCTTCTGTTTTTTTTCTGTCACCAGTACCCTTTGGTTATTTAACAACTTGGCAATTGACTCCAGTTAGACTACAGCCTGTAAGCTACATTACTTTCAAACCAATATTTGGCTGGAAGTTCTGACTTATATAAGTCTCTATCCATTCGTCTCACCTGACTATCTGTCACCGTCCCAATGTTTAGCTTGTCTGAGTCACGAAATGGTGGCAATATTTCGATCCCATGGTATTTATAATAGATAGCCAGCTGCTTCATGAGGGTCTCAATGCACTTCATGGAGTCTGGGTCATTTTCAGGGTTGATCTCTCCAAGGCTGTGAAAATACAACCCAGTCGCACATGAGTTTCAAAAATTATATTCTATATGAATGTGGTTTTGGGCTCGACAAGTTGAATGCTGACACTGTAAAAAGAAACAGGTTAATTTTTCTTTGCACCCATGATCAGCATTGAATTCGCTGCATCTTGGGCTGTGATATTAGCAATTGCCTTGAATTACTTCCAAATCCACTTTCATTTTGGGCAGAAGACTTTCATCCTATTCATTTGGGTTGCAGACGCAAAGCAAAAGGATGGTATTTCAATTTAATACAGAATCTAATTCCTATCGGGTCTTGTATAAGCAATGAAGCCATTTTGAGGTTGCACATCATAAACATTGGGAGGGTGATTACTGTAATAATGATTGGCTCTACTCACAATGCCGGAGCTTCCACTACCTGTAGACTTGGGTCTTTCCTCAAATTATTGGGATCGAAACCTATTGACAAATAGAGTAAGGAATTAATGCAGAAACAATCTCACTTATCTCACACACTATGATTTAACACCTTAAATGCAGGATTTTGTTTATTAAAGATAACCAGACTAATATCTTTAGCTACAATAGGGTAAAGGCTTCTATCTGCATGCACTTTCTGTCAACATTTTCTATTATAAATGTCAATGTCCACATTTAGGGTGGAAACTTGCCTTGCTGCAGTTACACCCTCCTGCAAGTGGGGGCACTGTAGTGCCTCCATTTTGATCCTATACTGCAACCAAATTTATTTATCTGTTTCCCAATTGTTGTAAATTTTGCTTAACTAAAAATAATAACAAATCGAAGTATGATTTAAAAAATGAGGACATAATGTACGAAGTTAAATTGAGGGTTGAATCACATCTGTGCTCTCTACTCCAATCATCCCCTTGCCCTCCAATCTCCCTTCACCTGAAGATTGTATTTGCTCTTAACTGACTCCATGTGCAACACCAGGGGAGATTGGCTAGCATGGTGTAGCTTGTTAGAGCTGAGGATTATGCACAATCCTGCCCTCTCCCTAAGACACTGCCTGTGCTATGATAGAATTCCACATCCTTTGTTACCTCATCCAAATGGTCTGCAGAAGCCCAGGCAGTAATTCATGATAAAATGTAGACCACGGTGGGGGGCGGTCATCAAAGCCAAGCATGTTCCTTTCCAGCAGGGACATCTGGATGCATATGAATATAAAATGGTCTTCTTCTTCTTCCTTCCCCTGGGCATTGAAACCACTGCCCCAGTCGCTTCACTTCTTCGCAGATGACGAATCATAAGAAACGGAAGGAGGATTAGGCCCTTTGGTCCCTCAAGCCTGCTCTCCTATCCAATAAGGTCATGGCTGACATTCGACCTCAACTTCACCAACTGGCCCGATCCCCAAATCCCTTGATCCTCTTCAAGTCCAGAAATCTATCAATCTCAACCTTGAATTTATTTAAGAACTGAGCATCATGTGCTGTGGTATAGAACATTCCAAACATTCACAACTCTCTGACTGAAAGGAGTTTCTCCCCATCTTGGTCCTAAATGGCTGACCCTTTATCCTGAGGCTCTGCCTTGAATTGACCTTCTGGTCTTCATAGGTTAGCGCTAGGCCTGCCTTTATCATTGAGTCCATCAGAACGTCACTCCCTTCATTTATCATTTTCAGATAGGACATCAGGGTTACAAACAATCTGGTCCAGCCTCAGACTGTTGCCAGGGAGAGGGAGGGAGTAGTTGACTAGCGAGCGGGGTTGTGGCAGAACTGAAGACAATGGCTTCAGTCTTCCCAATATTCAGCTGGAGGGAATTTCTGCTCATACCTTACTGGATGGTGGACAGGCAGCAGGAGAGTAGGATATTCAAGAAGTACTGAAGGATTAGTGTGCGAATTTGAGAGGGCAGAGTACACAAAGGAGGGGAAATAAAAGGAGGCACGATGACAGGAGAGAAGGGTCTAGAAGGGGTAAAGAGAAAAGAAGTAAAAAAAGGGGAAGAAAAAATAAAAAGTGGATGTTAATGTCTTGTCAATTATATTGTTACAGTTAAGAGAAACGGGTGATGGGTATTAAGTGTCTTTGAGCACATATAAATAGGTGATAGCTGGGACACTAGGTTGATTGGGAGGGGAGCTGTGGGCCTGAACAAGTCAATGAACTCTCTCAGTAAAGAGAGCACAGAGACTCTCTCTGTGTCTTAGTTTCGGCTTCACCAACCGACTTGGGTCCTGTTAACAGTGGAAATAAAAGAGATGGGCTCAGGTCCAGCAGCAGCAAAAGCCACAGGAAACTCAAGTTACAAAGGCCTGGTTATATAACAATTATTAAAATACATCAGCCCTGGTAGTAAACAGGGAATAGAGAGGAGAAAATAGGAGGAAGTCCAGGGTTAAAGTTAGAGATTCCAGGGTGGGATAAAGTGTGTATGTAGGGTGGGGTTAGCATGGGTATCAGCAAGCTGTCACATTGATGGTTATGAAATTTGGGCAAAAGTCCTTAAAAGAATTATGGAGAATTGATTGATTGATTGATGTTCTAATGAAGGGTCATTAGCCTGAAATGTTATCTCTGTTACTCTCTCCACAGATGCTGCTGAGTATTTCCTGCATTTTCTGTTTCTATTTCAGATTTCTAGCACCCGGACTTTTTTGCTTTTGGATGTCCTATTGATGCTGGCCTCTGCACCCCAGTTGGCCAATACCTTATTTCTAATGCAACAGTCTTCAGGAGGCTCTATCCCACTTTCTGGAATCCTTCCAGTCTCCCTCCCACCATTCTGGCCTCCATTGAGTCTTCACTTACGTTTTTCAATGACATCAACAAAGTGCCTGTAGTTGACAGTCCCATCACACTTTAAATCGTATTTATTGAGAAGGGCTTTAACCTCCTCTGGGCTGAAAGGAATCCCCACAGTTTGGTCCAAGCATCGTAGGAACTGCGACTCTGTAAGGCAAATAAAGGGTAAGCTAAGTCTTACACGTGTTCGCCACAGTAGAAAATGAATTTTCCATGGACAGTCATATAGAGAGGAGTTTACTGCATGCTGGTCCATGAGGGAAACACATTGTGTAGTGTGCAGTAAGCCATTGCAGAGCAGAAGACCCCAACTTCTCATCCCAGCATACGCCAGGCTATCTGGTCTCAGCTGGTGCACCAGTTGGTTCAACAACTTACCCCAACAACAGTCGTTGCCTTCAAAGGATCAAAAAAATGGGAACCTCGCTACCACAAGTAGTAGTTGAGGTAAACCAGGGTATGGACAGGTGATTAAAAAAGTCACCATCCTGACTTGGAAATATATCGGCCGTTCCTTCACTCTCACTGGGTCAAAATCCTGGAACTCCCTCCCTAACAGCACTGTGGGTGTCCCTACACCGCATGGACTGCAGCAGTTCAAGAAGGCAGCTCACCACCAACTCCTCAAGGGCAATTAGGGATGGGCAATAAATGCTGGCCCAGCCAGCGAAACTCACATCCTGTGAATTAATTTTTTTTAAAATGAGAAAGGCCTGTTTTGTGGGAATACAGCTTTGCACTGAGGATGCATTTGTTGAATTCTCAGGCCCACTAAGGGCAGGGAAACAAAGCAGTTCAGTGGCAATGGAATTTTTTTTTTGTTCTTTCATGGGAAGCAGGTGTCACTGGCAAGACCAGAATTTGTTGTTCATCCCTAATTGCCCACATTCTGGGTCTGGAGTCACATGTGGACCAGACTGGATACAGTTAGCAGGCATTAGTGAACCAGATGGGGTTTTAACAACAATTGATGATAGCTTTATAGTCAACATTACTGAGGCTAGCTTTATATTCCAGATTTTATTAATTGAATTTAAACTCTGCCAGCAATGGTGAGACTTGAACCCATGGCCCCAGTGCATTAGCCTGGGCTAGCTTACTAGACTAGTGACATTAGCACTACACCACTGCCTCCCCCACTAGGCTAAATAGGTGAACATTGACCATATAGTACTGGTACTGGAATCCCATAAACGGTGAATGTATTTAACACTGACAATTTTCCAGTTATCTTCCAGCAGAAAGATTTTTCCAACTTACTTGTGATATAATCAGAATGTAATTTGTCATAATCTCCAAAATACTCCGAAATACGAATCCTTACAGATAAAACTTTGTTCCTAATCTTGTCCTCAATAGCCTCGATATATGATGCATCCATTTCACTGTAGAAACAAAACAGAATGATTAGAACATTGGAAGAAAGGACTGGGATTTATTTTGCACTGTATCACATTCTTTAGAGTGGCCCATGGTGTTCTGTAGCGAGTAGTTGAGTACCTTTGAATTACCATCACTGTTGTGAGAATAAATTCTTCATCATTGGGGTTGAAGTTTGGGTGGAGAGAGATATCTCTGGGAGATTTCAACAGTTGACTGTGGATTTCATGAAGACTCATGGCTCAGGTCAAAAATGGACAAGGAAACCTCTTGCTGAAAACCACCTACCAGTCTCCCTCGACCATTCACTGACATCCTTGAGGGAAGGAACCTGCTGCCCTGAGCCTGTCTGGTCTATCTGAATACAAGTCCCAAGCTAACATAGAACTACGTAGAACATACAACACTGAATTAGGCCTTTTGGCTCAACCAGCTTGTGCTGCTGTTTATGCCCCACACAAACATTCTCCCACCTGACTTCATCTCACCCTATCTGCATTTCTTTCTATTCATCTCCCCACCACATACTTATGTGGCTTCCCCTTATAGGCATCTATCTTATTTGCTTCGACTGCTTGTTATAATTATGAGCTTTATAAGATTGTTATTTTTTGGAACTGTGTCTTTAATTTAAGGTAAAAATTAAGTGGGTCATGTGACCTGTTCTGAAGTCTGCCTGACAGTAAGCCTTGGTGGGTAAAGTGTTAAAAATCTAAGGAAGGCTTAGATTGTTTTACTGGGAAGATGGTGCAAGGTATTTACGCTTGGAGACGATGGCAGCAGCCTCTGCGTTAACAGTGGAGACTCCAAACAGTGAACCTCCAAAGTCCCAGAAAAATGTTGAGAATGTAGTCTTATAAATAGCTGTGCTTAAAACTATCCCTTTAGTTTCAAGATGAAAGATAGTTGGGCTCTCCAGGATAGCTAATTAGCATTTCTACCTAGATACAAGGCCCATGTGATTCACTTTGTCACGGGGAAGGGCAGAGGAAGTCATGTAAAGATCAGGTTACAGGTTTTTCTAGAATACTACTGAACATCACAGAGAATGTTTTTGGAGTCTGCCTGGATCCAGAGGGAGGGAGCAGCTAGAGATCGCCATGCAGAAATGCAGGTGGAAGCTCACACTTGGATTGAAAAGACAAAACTAAAGGCTCTCGATCTGAACACACGTAGCATTCATAACAGAGGAAACAAATTGACAGCGCACATTGAAGTAAATAAATATGATCTGATAGCCATTATAGAGACGTGGCTGCAGGATGACAGGGATTGTGTCCTGAATATTGAGGGGTATATGACCTTCAAGGAGAATAGGAAGCTAGGTAAAGGTGGAGGGGTAGCACTGTTAATCAAGGATGGCATTTGTGCAATAGTTAGAGATGACCTTGGTTCTGGAGATCAGGATGTAGAATTAGTTTTGGTGGAGATGATGAATAGTTGGGGAAAGAAGTCACGAGTGGGAGTGGTCTACAGGCTCCCCCTAACAGTAACCACAATGTAGGACAAGGTATGCAAGGAGAAATATTGGTGCTTGTGATAAAGGGATGGCAATAATCATGGGTGACTTTAATCCACATATAAACTGGAAAAGTCAGATTGGCAGTCATAGCCATAAAATGCTTTCAAGATAGTTTCTTAGAGCAGCACCTTCTGGGCCCAACCAGAGAGGAGGTTATATTAAACTTGGCATTGTGTAATGTGACAGGATTACTTAATGACCTCAGGGTAAAGGCACCCCTAGGTAACAGTGACCACAATAGGATTGAACTTTACATTCAGTATGAAAGGGAGAAGAGTGGGTCTGAGACTAGTATTTTAAACTTAAATAAGGACAACTGTGTGGGCATGAAAGCTGAGCTAGCTGAAGTGAACTGAGATGCAAGGCTAGGGGATAGACGCAGTGGCAGACATTTAAGGGGATTTTCCAGAATACTCAGAATAAGTATATTTTGAATATGGACCATAAAACTCTGTCCAAGGCCATCACCAATCAGGTCTGAGGTTGGTGATCTACCCTGATCAGACCTGTGCTGTACCTGGAAGGAAGATCTCTGATACTCTCGTGCTACTCAGGGATATGATCGCCTATTTACGGGATAGGGGTCTAGACACCTGCTTCATCAACCTGCACCAGAAGAAGGTCTTTGATAGAGTATCGCACACCTACATGATGGATGTGCTCTCCAAAGTGGGGTTGGGGGAGGGAATCCGCAATTGGACTCAACTGCTCTACACAAACACCAGTAGCACAGTTTCAATCAATGGGTGGGAATCTGAAAGCTTTCCAATTAAACCTGGAGTCAGGCAGGGCTGCCGTCTCCCCCCTGCCCTGTTCATGTGTTGCTTAGAACCTTACCATTTACTGAGTCCATCAGGAAGGATTCGAGCACGAGAGGAGTGACAATCCCCGGCAGCAGTGGTGAGCTGGTCAAAGCCTCCCTGTACATGGACGGTGTCACCGTCATCTGCTCGAATCCACTGCCGGTGCGCAGACTGAGGAGCATCTGTGACCAGTCCGAACTAGCCTCTGGCACCAAGATATATCATTACAAGAGTGAGGCCATGTTCTTTGGGAACTGGGCTGACCGAACCTTTGTCCCCTTCACTATCAAGTAAAACTATCTGAAGGTGCTGGGGATGTGGTTTGGAGAGTCTGGGACATGTGCCAAAAAACTGGGAGGAGCATATAACCAAGGTGAGGCAGAAACTGGGCATGTGGGAGTGATGCTTCCTCTCCATTGTGCATAAGAACCTGGTCACCAGGTGTGAAGTTCTCTCAGTGTTGCTGTACATGGTGTGGCCCATATCTCAATCCTGTGCTACAGTAGTCACTGAAACCATCTTCTGCTTCAGTTGGAGATCAAAGATTGATCATGTCCACAGAGACGCCATGTACAAAGCTCTGGATAGAGGAGGGAAATGCGTACCCAACATCGCCCTCATCCTGAAGGCCACCTTTGTATGCGGCTGCATCAAGCTGTGTGTGGACCCTCAGTACACAAACACTATGGGCAGAATTTTCTGCCTGCTGGGCGGGCGGGCCCGACCCAATCTCTGGCGAGGAGGGAGCTGATCCCCGCCGGAGAAGTGGGCCCTGCCGCCATTTTACATGGGCGGGCCGATTAAGGCGTCTACCGGGAAGCGCTATGTGCTTCGTGTGCGGGCAGGGGGGATTCCCCAAAAGCGAGAATGTGCTCTTTCACGCATGCGCATGAAAGAGTGCATATCCCCCTGAGGCTAAGTGCAGCCTCAGGGAGATCGCTGACGCTTTTAAAAACATTAACAATAGAAAAAAAAAATCCTTAACATGTCCCCCTCATGTGACAATGTCACATGAGATGGGACATGTTCATTAATTACACTAAAACTTTATTAAACTTTTTAAATCCCTACATGGAACCTCATCCCGCCGGTGGATGAGGTTTCATGTTTTTTCTATTGCCCGCCGGGGCTCCTGGTCTGCCCGCCAACCTTAAGGTTGGATGGGCAGGTCCTTTAATTGTCTCAATGATCCTGTTAATGGCCTCAATTGGCCATTGACAGGTCAGCGGGCGCACAGCTGATTTGGCTGTGCCTCCGCCTTCCTGAAAATTTAAATGGGGCGGGGGGAACCTGCTCGCCGACGGCAAAATTCAGCCCTATGTGTCACTACGTGCTGAGGTTCCACTTGCCCCCCGGTATTGCGAGGAATGGGTCTGGCCACGCTGCCGCAGTACGCTCCAAGTGGTTGCACCATGCCCTATCATCTGACCCTCATGGAAAAGTTTGTGTAGAGAAATGTCTTTGACCACAAGCCCATCAGGCTATAGTCTGCATGTTACATCCTCGAGGGTCTGCAGGAAAAGGAGATGGTGGATCCTGTCGCATGGTTCCCTGAGCAGACAGTAAAAGTCATTTGGCAGAATGCCTCATCACCAGAACTTGCAAACAAACACCAAGATCTAGTTTGGCTGATGGTGAGAAGAGCACTCTCCATCAGATCCTTCATGCAAGTCTCTGCATCACCGCTCTCTGCCCTTGAAGTAGCTGCGATGGGGACAAGACAATCACAAACCTCCTTCTAGAATGTGCCTTTGCTAAGCAGGCAGGAGAGAGATGTAATGGTTTTTGTCAAGGTTCATCCCGAGCAGCTCCATGACACAGGACTCTGTGCTCTACGGGCTGTTCCCAGGGGGACACACCGAGACAAATATCAACTGCAGCCGGAGCGTCATCAATGCAGTGAAAGACTCTCTTTGGTCTGCCCGAAACTTGCTGGTCTTTCAGTGCAAAGAGTTGTCCCTGACCGAGTGTTGCAGACTGGCACATTCCAAGGTCCAGAACTACGTGCTAAGGGACACACCCAAGCTTGGCACAGCCACTGCAAAGACACAATGGGCAATGCGCAAGGCCTTTCAGCCATAGTACACCAAGCGCTGGTAATGGTGTAAGGCCCCTCGGGATGTGAGCCAGTCCTGAATGTATATAGTTAATACAATTGTTTTGAGGCACCTCAAAGTGCAACATGCTCTGTGGAAAAAGTTGATTATTTATTTCACTCTGTTATGACAATTTGAAATGTATGTCGTAATGTTCTTTTAGATTTTAGTTTTGAATAATGTATATTTTTGCAAAAAAAAAAATCCTACCATAAAGAAAAAATCTAAGGGGAGGACCCACCATCTGTGGTTAACTAAAGAAGTTAAGGAAAACATCAAACTTAAGGAAAAAGCGTGTAACTGCACTTAGATGAGTGGCAGGGTGACGTAGTGGTATTGTTGCTGGACTAGTAACCTAGAGACCCAGGATAATGCTCTTGAGGCCATGGCAGCTTGTTGGAATTTAAACTCTGTTAATAATTCTGGAATCTAAAGCTAGTCTCAGTGATGGTGACCATGAAGCTATCATTGATTGTAGTAAAAACCCATCTGGTTCACTAATACCCTTTAGGGAAGGAAATCTGCCATCCTTACCCGGTCTGGCCTACATGTGACTCTAGACCCACAGCAATGTGGTTGACTCTTAACTGCCCACTGAAATGGCCTTAGCAAGCCACTCAGTTCAAGGGCAATTAAGGATGGGCAACAAATGCTGGTCTTGCCAGTGATGCCCATAAAACAAAAATACCCAGTTCTTCTTGTATTTTATCGCATTCTTCCTCAATATTAACTATACCACAATTTCATGGCAGCTGCAAATAATTGACTTTTGACTGCCCTTTGAAGTGGCCGAGGAAGCCAAATAAGAATAAGAATAAAACCAAGTGGACCAACCACCTATGACCCACGCATCTAATCTGGGCATGGCGAACGCCCGCCCGGCCCAGTCAATCCTCAAAGTCCTCCTCACGACCATTGGGGGACCGATGCCAAAGTTTGGAGAGCTGTCCTATGAGGCTAGCAAAGCAAAAGGCTGATATAATCATAGCTACAGAATCATATCCAGCCAGCCAAGGTCCCAAATGTCTCCATCACCATCCCTGGGTACGTCCTGTCCACTAGCAGAAGAGATCTGACCGCAGTGGCAGCACAATGGTATACGTTTGGCATGGAGTGACCCTCCATGGGTTCTCAACAGTGGCTCTGGCCCCATGAAGCCTCATGGCATTAGGTCAGCACACGCAAGGAAACAAAAAACAGAAAATGCTGGAAAAACGCAGCAAGTCTGGCAGCATCTGCGGAGAGAGAAACAGAGTCAATGTTTCGAGTCCGTATGACTCTTCTTCAGCGCAAGGGAACCTCCTGCTGATTATCACCTACCACCTTCCATTAGCTGATGAATCAATCTTCTGAATGTTGAAGACCACTTGGAGGAAGCACAGCGGCACTGATTATATCCAGGGCCAGGGGGCTTCAATGTCTCATCACCGAAAGTCGCTCGGTAGCATCATTACTGACGGAGCTGGCTGAGTTCAGGAGGACATTTCCACCAGCCTGGGATTGCAGCAGGTGATGAGAGAACCAACAAGAGAGAATAACCCACGTGACCTGGTCGCCACCAATCTACCTGTCGCAGATGCATCTGGTCCATGACAGTATTGGTAGGAGTGAGCAATGCATGGTCCTTGTTGTGATGAAGTCCTGTCTTCACACAGAGAATACTGCCATGGACAATTTTAAGGTGTGACCTTTTCTTACCCATGACTATTTCTATCTCTATATGAGATGTGTGTATTTCTTACCCCTGGAGTGAGTGAGTCAATTTTAAATAACCAGCAGCAAGCTCTATGTATTTTTTAAATAAAAGAAATGGTTATTTTATTTTCCCACACCCTTGAACTGGAAGTTACTGAAAATAAACTACACTCTCACTCAGACACACACAAAATTAGGTACAGATGAAGTTAAAAACATTACTTATAAAAATGGAATGGATCTCAGTCTCTGCTTTGATGCAGGCCTGTTATTTCGTGGTTGCATTGTTACGTTGTCTGAAATGAAGGCTTTGAAATTGCAGAGATGTCTCAGCAGGTGCGATGGCTCCCGTAGTCAATCTGCAGGAGGTTGGTTTTCTCAGGTAGGCTTGAAGTGAAACCATGTAGTGGGGGAGAGAGGATGTTCTTAATTTCTCTTTCGAGGAACGGCGATGTGGCCTTATTTAGTCTGGCTGATTCCAGCAATTGAATGGCTGTGCTTATTGGTCCCTTTCTCCATGTGATGAAATTCTGTCACGGAGTTCTGTCTGCTTGTAGCAGTTGGCTATATTTTTAACATGGAGTAAAGATGGCCATTGTATCATGTGACCCTGTGACAAATACCAAGTCATCTTCCAAATAAGGCATTATGATAATTTAATTACAGCCTGAATCCACTTCCCACCTGCTGAGTGGCTTTTCATGCCTTAAAAAGTTTCATACAGGCAAAATGTCCTTATGTTTGAAGGGAAACCATCAAAATCAATGGGGTCCACTTACATTTGTCAAGCGCTCATTGAATTCCAAATGTCTTTCATGTTTGAGAATGCATCCTTTTGTCTCCTCATGAGATAAGCAAAAAAAGTCACGTGGCCTCAGAGTCTATTTTGACTTACAGACAAATCTAATGTTCAAAATAAAGTTTTCACGATTTATAATACCCTCTAGCATTGTTGTGTGGTACTACCACGTGCTAACTGGAATAGATTCAGAATAGATCTCACAGCTCAAAATTGGGATTCCGCCAGCAGCAGAATTGTATTCCACCACAACTGTAATCTCATGGCCTCATGCCCTTCACTCCTCCACCACCATCATGCATTGGACAGAGCTAAGAGACTTCGTAACCAACAAATCAGGTCAAAATCCTGCTGTCCTGCTACATCCATGAATGGTGATGGGTAATTAAGCTGTTGCTAGGAGGAGAGGGCTTCATGAACATCTGCATCCTCAATGATGGGGGAGCGCAGCTCAGGAGTGCAAAAGACAAGGCTGAACCATTTGCAACCAGCCAGAAGTGCCAAGCAGATGATTCATCTCGGACTCCTTCCGAGGTTCCCAGCATCAAATATTCCAGTCGTCAGCCAATTCCATTCACTCCACGTGATATCAAGATATAGCTGAATGTGCTAGACACAGCAAAGACAACACCCTGGCTGTAGTGCTAAAGACTTGTGCTCCAGGAGTAACTGTATTCCTAGCCAAGCTGTTCCAGCACAGCAGCTGGCATGAAACTGATAAAATAGAAAATTGTCCAGGTATGTCCTTACCCCAAAAATGGGGACAAATCCAATCTGGCTAATTACCACCCCCTCGGTCTACTCTCGATCATCAGCAAAGTTATGGAAGCTACTGTCCACAGTGCTGTCAAGCATTATCCTACTCACTGACACTCAGACTGAGACTCAGTTTGGGTTCCACCAGCACCTGACCTCATTACAACCTTAAAAGAGCTGAACTCAAGAGGTGAGGTGAGAGTGACTGTCCCTTGACATCAAGGCAGCATTTGACCGAGTTTTGGCATCAAGGAGCCCTAGCAAAACTGGAGTCAATGAGAACTGGGGGGGAGAAATTTACAATGACTGGAGTCATACCTAGCACAAGGGAAATGTTGGAGATCAATCATTTTAATTCCAGAACATCACTGCAGGAATTCCTCAGGGTAGTGTCTATCTTCAACTGCTTCATCAGTGATCTTTCCACCATCATAAGGTCAGAAATGGTACAGTTTAATGATGATTACTGTGTTTGACTTCATTTGCAATTTCTTAGATAATGAAGCAGCTCATACCCATATGCAACAAGACTGGACAATATTCAGGCTTGAGCTGATAAGTGGCAAGTAACATTTGTGCACCACAAGTGCCAGAAAATAGCTATATCCAACAAGAGAGAGTCTAACTGCCTCCCTTTGACATTTAATGGTATTACCATCACTAAACCCCCCACTTAAACATCCTGGAGGCCGCCAATGGAAAGAACCTCAACTGAACCAGCCTCATAAACAAGAGCAGGTCAGAGGCTGGGTATCCTGCAGCATGTGGCTCACTTCCTGACTCCCCAGAACTTCTCCAACACCACCAAGGCACAAGTCAGGAGTGTGATGGAATACTTTCCACTTGCCTGGATGGAAACAGCTGCAACAGCACTCAAGGAGCTCGACACCATCCAGGACAAAGCAGTCACTTGATCTGCTGCATATATACCACCGTAAACATCCATTCCCTCCATCATCAAGCTTCAGCGTGTACTATCCACAGGATGCACTGCGGCGACACACCAAGGTTTCTTCAATAGCAGCTCCCAAACCTGTGAGCTCCACCACCTAGAAAGACAAGGGCAGCAGACGCATGGGAACACCATCGCCTACCCCAAGTTCCCCTCCAAGTCAGATACCATCTTCACATGTGCTGCCA
The DNA here is from genome assembly GCF_964194155.1 of Cetorhinus maximus. Classification (NCBI taxonomy): domain Eukaryota; kingdom Metazoa; phylum Chordata; class Chondrichthyes; order Lamniformes; family Cetorhinidae; genus Cetorhinus; species Cetorhinus maximus. The sequence continues at coordinate 243,738 of NW_027596509.1, forward strand.
TTCCTTCACCATACCTGGGTCGAAATCCCGGAGCCTCCTCCCTAATAGCTCTTTGGGGTTACCTTCACCGCGTGGGCTACAGTGGTTCAAGTAGGTAGCTCAATACCACCCTCTCAAGAGCAATTAGGGATGGGCCATTCGTACGAACACACAAACTAGGCTGGAGTAGGCCCCTGGAGCTTGCTCCACTGTTTAATATGATCATGGCTGATCTGATTTTAACCCCAAATCCACATTCCCACCTACCCCCGGTCACCTATCACCCTCTTGTTAATCAAGGATCTAGCTACCTCTGTCTTTAAAATATTCAAAGACCCTGCTTCCTTTGCCTTTTGAGGAAGAGAGTTCCAAAGACTCAATACCCTCTGAGAGAAAAAAATTCTCCTCGTCCCTGTCTTAAATGGGCAGCGCCTTATTTTTAAACAGTGACCCCTAGTTCTAGATTCTTTCCCATAAGAGAAAACATCCTTTCCACATCTACCCTGTCAACACCCCTCAGGGTTTTATATGCTGGTCATGCTGGTGAGATGCACAAACAAAAATTATCTTTTAAAAAGGAACCCCACCCTTACCAGCTTCCTGAAAGACACTGTGGGCCATTAACAGCAGCAGAGTTGATGATGGATTTGCACTCATGGACAGAGTCCAACATTTGAAGCCTTTAATCCCTTCATTTTATTGGAGGCTTTGCAAATAATAAGAACTCGGTGTACTGCTGGGTTCCTGCGACGGTATCACAGGAATATTATTACATTCCAATTAAATATCCATGAACATTTCTGAAGCTGAGGTATGAATTGAGAGTCATTGAGAAGAGGAATGCTGAAGTGCCATCTGATCAATCTCCTTATTGGCAGAGGCTAGGTTAGAATTACTGGAATATGATCTGGGCCCAATCGACATACCTTAATTTCGAAGATCGGTAACTTAGATGTAAAACAAGTAACACAATCCTTCAGTCTGATTATTGTAAAAGGTGCAGTTCAAAAGTGTCGGATTATGCCTTCATCTCACACTCATCAATGTCAGATCTTCACATCTTCCAATGGAAGATCCTCACACTCACTAATGGACAATTGCAAGGTTAGAAGCATATGCGAGTGAAATCAAATTGCCAGGTTGTTCATTTTACGAATGTTTAAGGGTACAATTGAAATCTACACTCAGTATTCCATTAGGCACAGGTTGTGGGGTAGATCAAGAAAAAGGTTAAAGGTAAAAATGGGAGAAGAGGTGCTAATAAAGGTGAAAAAAGAAAATAAAGACATAAATATCGCTCTTTTCATGACCACCAGACATCTCAAAGCACTTTACAGTCAATGAAGTACTTTTGAAGTCTAGTCATTGTTGTAATGCAGGAAACACAGCAGCCAATTTGCACACAGCAAGCTTCCACAAACAGCACTGTAATAATGACCAGAGAACCTGTTTCTGTATTATTGATTGAGGGATAAATATTGGCCTGGAGACCAGAGGCAACTGTTGTTCTTCAAAGTAGCGCCATGGGATCTTTTACATCCATCTATGGGGCCTCGGTTTAATGTCTCATCTAAATGACGGTGTCTCCAACAATGTATCACTCCCTCAGTACTGCACTGGAGTGTCAGCCTTCATTCCTGTGCTCAAGCTCTGAAGTGGGTCTTGTATCTTGAGGCAAGAGTGCTGCCAACTGAAGACACTTCCAAATGAGTGCATCATACCAGAAAGTGAATTCATGTCCACAAATGGGAGACCCTCCTTTAGAAACATAGCAACAGGAGTAGAGCCAGTCAGCACATCAAACATCTCCTGCCTGGTTTCCACGTCCCTTAATCCCCTGATTTACAAATAAACCATCAATTTTCAACAGCCTTTTGCAGGAGAGTGTTCCACAATACTTTTTGTGATGAAGTGCTTCCTGACGTCACCCCTGAATGGCCCAGCTCGAATTTTATGGTGAGGTCCCCTCATTCGATTGATCATTAAAGTGAACCAGATAATCTGATGTTACTGGAAGTCAAGGATTCAGCGATTTGGAAAGGGACACTGTGCTCTCCCAAAACGTTTTCAAAAAAGACTTTAAGACAAACATGAAACCCATAATATCATTTGCCCGGAGCATCGCTTTGATACTCAGCTTGGACTGTCATGCCTGTTTTCCATGTCCAATCTCTGACCCGAAATATTATAGAGACAGGCTGGGGTCACGGTTTGAGTCTGATCTCTTAAACCTTAGCAAGATGAATTAATTCATGCCTTACATCACAAAGCAAGCATGTAGATGGCAAGAATGAAAATCCACTTGAAAAACGAGATTGTTTTGCTGTCAGCTTTTCATTTTAGAAATTGCCAAACGCTCAAAAACCAGCCACTCCTGTTGCCGGAAAATCCACATACGAACTTTCTCGTCTCTTTCCCCCATTGCTGTGGTGACGTTGCTTATTCCATTAAGTTAACAGCAAATTTAAAGACTTTGGCTGGGATTTTCCTGTCCTGCCATTGCGGGCGGGACCGGAAGATGCGGTGAGCCAGCCAAAAGTCCATTGGCTTCTGTAAATCCCACCAGTGGGTGGGACTGGAAGATTCCGCTGTTTACTTCCATTTTTTATCTGTAGCCATGTAGAGGTCTTGTGGCAGAGCTGTAGCGTCCTTACATCTGAGCCAGAAGCTGTGGGTTCAAGTCCCACTCCAGGCCTTAATGGTTGTGGAGGACGTGTTCAGAATATGGTGTAAACAGGTAGATTATCAGCCTGTAAATCCTTCTGATGTGGGAGAGTTTCCTGATCAGCCATATTGCAGAAGGTAATGACAAACCACTGCAGGACTTTGCCAAGCACCAATCCAATGGATGCCCATGGTCACCAATGCCCTCTTAGGGCATGGTACCTGAAGGAGGTGGATTGAACAGTTGAATTGCTTTTGTGAAAATCAGTCACTGACTAGTTTGCTTATGAATCACTAGGGGAGGCAGTGGCTCCCTGATATTGTCACTGGTCAAGTATTCCAGAGACCCAGGGTAATGCTTTGGGGCAAAAACAAAAATAGCTGGAAAAACTCAGCAGGTCTGACAGCATCTGCGGAGAGGAACACAGTTAACGTTTCAAGTCCATCTGACTCTTCATCAGAACATGCTTTGGGACCTGGGTTCAAATCCCACCATGGCAGAGGGTGGAATTTAAATTCAATAAAAATCTGGAATTAAAAGTCTGATGATGACCACGAAACCATTGTTGTAAAAACCCATCTGGTTCACTAATGCCCTTTAGGGAAGGAAATCTGCCCTCCTTACCTGGTCTGGCTTGACTCTTAAATGCCCCTCTGAAAAAGGACAACTAGGGATGGGCAATAAATGCTGGCCTAGCCAGCAATGCCATGAATGAATAAAAACTAATACCTTTTAGTAAAATTCTCCAATTGTATGGGCAATGGACCTGTTTCCATCTGTGGACAACCTAGTTCTGCATCCAAATCTCATCACCTTTGACACATTCGTTTAGTGTCTCTCCTGATCTCTTTGTATTTTTCTAGGTTGTTGGGCTCAAAACTAATTAAGATTCATTAGCAGGCATGGGGATATGTCAATACCCCAGGCCTGGCATGGGGATATGTCAATACCCCAGGCTTGGCATGGGGATATGTCAATACCCCAGGCCTGGCATGGGGATATGTCAATACCCCAGGCTTGGCATGGGGATATGTCAATACCCCAGGCTTGGCATGGGGATATGTCAATACCCCAGGCCTGCCATGGGGATATGTCAATACCCCAGGCCTGCCATGGGGATATGTCAATACCCCAGGCTTGGCATGGGGATATGTCAATACCTCAGGCTTGGCATGGGGATATGTCAATACCCCAGGCCTGGCATGGGGATATGTCAATACCCCAGGCCTGGCATGGGGATATGTCCATACCCCAGGCCTGGCATGGGGATATGTCAATACCCCAGGCCTGACTGAGGTAATGCAGCAGCACACAAACATTGTGATGCCGACTCATCACCATTGATCTTGCTGCAAGTTCAGCTCCACATGCAATGCTGAGCGGCTACAGGTTCACCAAGGGGCCAAGGTTCACCCGAGGTTGGCATAAGTTAAAACTAGCCTGCACCTCATGAAGTGAGACTCTGGCTGCAGTAAGTGTCTGGGAGAGACTTTGCGAACAGGGAGGAAGCCAAGAAATGGAGCAGGGGTTCAGAAAGAGGGCACTCGCCCACAAAGAACATAAGAGGTAGGAGCAGGAGTGAACCATACGGCCCATCGAGCCTGCTCTGCCATTCAGTACGATCATGGCTGATCTTGGGCTTCAACTCCATTTCCTCACCCACTCCCCATTTCCCTTAATTCCCTGAGAGACCAAAAATCTGCCTATCCCAGCCTTAAATATATTCGATGATGGAACATCCACAGCCTTCTGGGGTAAAGAAGTCCAAAGATTCGCAACCTTCTGAGTGAAGTAATTTCTCCTGATCTCAGTTCTAAATGATCGGCCCCTTTTCCTGTTTTAGACTCCCTAACCAAGTCTCTAGCAACCAGTGACGATGTTAGAAATGCAGGTCCCTTTAACAGCAAACCAGGGCAAGATTCAGAGTGAATTGTGAGCAGGTGATGCTCATTGAAGCCTGTACTTAAGAGTTGGGTTTTTTCTCCAGTAGTGGGGGTTGCTTCTGGAGAGAATCGAGACGAGACGAGACGAGACGAGACGAGACGAGACGAGACGAGACGAGACGAGACGAGACGAGACGAGACGAGACGAGACGAGACGAGACGAGACGAGAATTTGTACTGAACTGTAGTTTAGCAATAAAACAGTTGTGATTCACAGAATGTCTTCTGCTACCTGATTCGGTAAATGGATAGCCACCTATTAAACAATCAGGACTCATGTCTAACATTCATACGCTCCATCTCACCCTGACAAACTCACCACTGCTACAAGCCTCACACTCATAGATCGCAGCTTGTGTCCATGCACAGATTATCAGCTATTCACCTGGCACCCCAACACATTCATTGATACTCATCGCTCCGCCTTTTGCAGGGTGAGGTGGCACACAACGGAAGGCAGTAGCAATGACCCAGCCGGGGACAGACACAGTTGCATGCCCTCGCGTTGCTGGGAGAGATGGGGCCCCATGTTCCTGGCACCACTATCACAGAGGCTGTTGCAACTGGCATTGCTGAAGCCTGGTAGGGTGTTTCTGTCCGATGTAGCTTTTCAAATCCCACTTCACCCTCATCTGGGCTCAAGCACAAGCTGTAGAAAATGTAACCACTTTGCTATCCACCCCATCCCACCCCATTTCCCCACCCCCAGCAAGACTAGGCTCTGGGGACGTGGGTTCAAATCCCACCCTGGCAGCTGGTGGAACTTAAATTCAATTAATAAATCTGGAATTAAATGCTAGTCTAACAGTGACCATGGAACTATTGTCGATTGTCATAAAAACCCATCTGATTCAGATTAGGGAAGGAAACCTGCTGGCCTTACCTGGTCTGGCCTACATGTGACTCCAGGCCTACGTCAATGTGGTTGACTCTTAACTGCCCTCTGAAATGGCCTAGCAAGTTTGTATCAAACCACACGGACTGCAGCAGTTCAAGAAGGCAGCTCACCGCCACCTTCTCAAGGGAAATTAGGGATGGACAATAAATGCTGGCCCAGCCAGCAATGCCCAAATCCCGTGAACAAATAAATTTAAAGAAAAGCAATCTGCCTGTACAGTCATGTTTTCAGATGGCCAAGACCTATCACCTGCCCAGACAGTGGTGTGTGACAATGAGGGGCGGGTAAAGAGCACCTCTCTGAGGAAGAAGCACGAACACTAGATCTGACATGCAGCCATAAGCGTACCTCAGAGGGTAGTATAGGTATGCGATCTGCAGGTGGGCAGTCACCAGGCACAAGTGGACTGCAGCCAGGTAAGGGGAGAAAGGATGGTGTGTGTGCCAGCTGTCAAAGGGATGGACTGGTGGACAGGGGAAGGCTATTGGGCATGTACATTGAAATGCTTGGTGCATTGGCAGGTCTGCCAGAAAGCTTCCTGTCACTCTCAAGGAACATGGAACAGTCCAGCTCCAACTTAACCTGGGCTTTATACAAAGCTTGGAGCCCTAGAAAAACTGGAGTCAATGAGAATCGGGGGGAAATCTCTCCGCTGGTTGGAGTCATACCTAGCACAAAGGAAGATGGTTGTGGTTGTTGGAGGTCAATCATCTCAGTCCCAGGACATCACTGCAGGAGTTCCTCAAGATAGTGTCCTAGGCCCAACCATCTTCAGCTGCTTCATCAATGACCTTCCTTCCATCATAAGGTCAGAAGTGGGGATGTTCACTGATGATTGCACAATGTTCAACACCATTCACGACTCCTCAGATACTGAAGCAGTCCATGTCCAAATGCAGCAAGACCTGAAGAACGTTTAGGGTTGTGCTGATAAGTCACATTCGTGCCACACAAGTGCCAGGCAATGACCAATAAGAGAGAATACAACCATCTCCCGTTGACTTTCAACGGCATTACCATCACTGAATCCCCACTATCAGCATCCTGGGGGTTACCATTGACCAGAAACTGAACTGGACTAGCCATATAAATACTGTGGCTACAAGAGCAGATCAGAGGCTAGGAATCCTGCACCAAGTAACTCAACTCCTGACTCCCTAAAGCCTGCCCACCATCTACAAGGCACAAATCAGGAGCGTGATGAAATGCTCCCCACTTACCTGGACGAGTGCAGCTCCAACAACACTCAAGAAGCTTGACATAATTCAGGACAAAGCAGCCCACTTGATTGGCACCCCATCCACAAACATTCACCCCCCTCCACCACTGATGCACAGTGGCAGCAGTGTGTACCATCTACAAGATATACTGCCCCTATTAATAAAGTCTAGGGTACTGTATGCTTGATTAACTGCTCTCTCAGCCTCTCCTGCCACCTTCAATGACTTATGCACATACACACCCAGGTCTCTCTGCTCCTGCAACCTCTTTCAAATTGTACCCTTTGGTTTATATTGTCTGTCCAATATGCAGGTAAAGAGTTAGGAATCTAGAAAATTCCTCTCTTAGCTAACCAGGTGATCAAAACTAGCTCAGAAGATCACTCTGGCCCTGAATTCCTTTATATACTTGCCCTTTTGTAAGTTGAAGTCCAAGTGTAAGGAGGGAGAAACTGTTCCCATTGGGGAAGGGTTAAGAACCAGAGGACACAGGTTTAAGGTGTTTGCCAGACGTATGTGTGACATGAGGAAAATCTTTTCTTTCCACAGCAAGTGGTTAGTATCTGGAATACACTGTCTGAGAGTGTGATGGAGGCAGATTCAATTAGCCCTCTCAAAAGGGAATGTCTAATTATCTGAAGAGGAAAGCATTTGGCAAGGCAACAGGGAAAAGGCTTGGGAGTGGGACTAGCTGAATTTCTCTTGCAGAGAGCCAGCATAGACACGATGGGCAGAATGGCCTCCATCTGTGCTGTAACCAGCCTGTGATTCTACAAAAGGCAACGTCAACGCTGGCTAGTAACAGGAATCGAGATGAGGCATTCCAGACATTCACTATTCTCTGTGAAAAAAACACCTCCTGATATCTAACCTGGATCTGGCCTTACACAATTGAGCATTGTGACCTCTGCTCTTCCCTAACCTATTTAACTTGAACAAATTGTTAACTGGGACATAATCCATTCCTTTAATTTATCTTATAAACCTTAGCCACCCCTAATTCTATGCTTAGTTCAGTGGTCGTCTTTTGTACCCTTTCCAAAGTCCCAATAAGTCTTTAATGCATCATTATAATCCAAGCAGATCTATTTAATTTACCTCCAATTAAACATTGGGAAGACCAAAGCCATTGTCTTCAGTCCCCACCACAATTTCTGTTCCCTCGCCACCAACTCCATCCCTCTCCATTGTCATTGTCTGACGCTGTACCAGATCGTTCACAATTTTGACGTCCGATTTGACCCTGAGCTTAGCTTCTGACCCCATATCCTATCCACCATCTACGCTTACCCTGTATCGTCACCCATCTCTGCTCCGGCCTTGGCTCATCTTCTACAGTGCAATGTACTGATTCAATATCTCCGCCATATCCTGTGAGTCCTCTGTAACCCGTCCTTCAACGGCCCGGTGCAATCTTTGACAGTTCTCTCACTCTTAACATAAATGAAAAGCTATTCCCATTACTTCCCCAATTGCTTATGATCCTCTTCTCTGTGATCCCTTTAACTCGTCAGTGAGCAGTCTTCATTTTCCTTAGCTATTCCTCGTACTCAACTCTGTTTAGTTGAGAGCTAGGTACCTTAAATACATAGAAACAGTTTTGCTTCGATTTTCTTTGTCTTTGCACACAATTGGTCAGCCATCTTGTCTTTCTTTTGCCACGTTACCTTCTTTTCACTTTGGATACTTGGTTGTCTTCCACATTTTTACATTGTTCTTAAAAAATGTTCCATTTGTATCCTGCACCGGTCTAGTGGAGTTGAATGGTGTAGATACGCTTAAGGGAAAGCCAAATGAACACATGGGGGAGGAAGGGATAGAAGATTACAACAATGGGGTTAAGTTAACTAGGGTGGAGAAGGCCTGTGTGGAATATAAACATGGTACAGACAAAGTTGAGCCAAATGGCCTGTTTTTGTTCTGTAAATTCAATGTAAACAAAGGCAAGCTCAAGAGAAGAATATTGACTCTTGAGTTAAAAATGAATCTGATGATAAATATTAGTTTAAATTTGCAAACACTCAGTTTAACACACAGAGAATAACCCCAAATCTCAAGGTACTTTTCAGCTTGTAAAACCTGTAGTTAATTTATCATTCACCATCTTTGTAACTCACACACAAACACAACTACACATACATTCACATCCACACACACACTGACCTCTACATTAACTGCCAGTATCTTTTTAATGGTCCAAATGATTTTCAATTCATTGTTTTGTTCCTTCCATAAATGCCAAGGAAGCAAAAGCGAATGTTATACCACCATGTGACTCAACAAAAATCAATTTGGTCATCAGCCCAACAAACACTGACCCAATTTCAAATCAGCTTTCACACTGTAAAGAGACTTTGTTATCCTTCATGGGGTATTTTCACCACAGGAAAATCTTGATTTTACGTTTCAGTTTTTCAGATCCCACCCCCCCTCACATCCCCCCTCAGTACCCTCCATGTTGAAAACCACTTTGAGGAAGCACTGAGGGTGAGAATGTCCTCTGGGTGGGGGACTTCAACATCCATCACCAAGAGTGGCCCGGTAGCACCAATACAGAACAAGCTGGCTGAGTCCTAAAGGACATAGCTGCTAGCCTGGGTCTGGGAATCAACAAGAGGGAAAAACATACTTGACCTCTTCCTCACCAACGTGCCTGCCGCAGATGCATCTGTCCATGACAGTATCGGTAGGAGTGACCACCGCACAGTCCCTGTGGAGACAAGGTCCCGCCTTCACATTGAGGATACCCTCCATCGTGTTGTGTGGCACTACCACTGTGCTAAATGGGATAGATTTTAAACAGATCTAGCAACTCAAGACTGGGTATCCATGAGGCGCTGTGGACTATCGGCAGCAGCAGAATTGTACTCGAACACAATCTGTAACCTCATGGCCCGGCATATCCCCCACGCTACCATTACCACTAAGCCAGAGTGCAGGAGGGCATGCCAGGAGCGCACCAGGCGTACATAAAAATGAGGTGTCAACCTGGTGAAGCTACAACACAGGACTACTTGTGTGCCAAACAGCATAAGTAGCAAGTAATAGACAGAGATAAGCGATTTCACAACCAAAGGATCAGATCTAAGCTCTGCAGTCCTGCCACATTAAGTCGTGAATGGTAGTGGACAATTAAACAACTCACTGGAGGAGGAGGCTCCACAAATATCCCCATCCTTAATGATGGGGAGCCCAGCACATCAGTGCTCAAGATAAGGCTGAAGCATTTGCTACAATCTTCAGCCAGAAGTGCCGAGTGGATGATCCATCACGGCCTCCTCCGGAGGTCCCCAGCATCACAGATGCCAGTCTTCAACCAATTTGATTCACTCCCCGTGATATCAAGAAACAGCTGAAGGCACTGGACACTGCAAAGGCTATGGGCCCTGACAATATTCCGGCAATAGTGCTGAAGACTTGTGCTCCAGAATTCGCCATGTCCCCAGCCAAGCTGTTCCAGTACAGCCACAGCTGTATCCACCCGGAAATGTGGAAAATTGCCCAGGTATGTCCTGTCCAAAAAAAAGCAGGACAAATCCAACCCGGCCAATTACCACCCCAACAGTTTACTCTCGATCATCAGTAAAGTGACGGAAAGGGTCATCAACAGTGCTATCATGTGGCACTTGCTTAGCAATAACCTACTCACTGACGCCCAGTTTGGGTTCCGCCAGGGCCACCCAGATCCTGACCTCATTACAGCCTTGGTCCAAACATGGACAAAAGAGCTGAACTCACGAGGTGAGGTGAGAGTGACTCCCTTGACATCGAGGCAGCATTTGACCGAGTGTGGCATCAAGGAGCCCTAGCAAAACTGGAGTCAATGGAAATCAGGCAGAAAACTCTCTGCTGGTTGTAGTCATGCCTAGCGCAAAGAAAGATGGTCATGGTTGTTGGAGGTCAATCATCTCAGCTCCAGGACATCACTGCAGGAGTTCCTCAGGGTAATGTCCTCAGCCCAACCATCTTCAGCTGCTTCATCAATGAATTTCCTTACATCATAAGGTCAGAAGTAGGGATGTTTGCTGATGATTGCACAATGTTCAGCGCCATTCGCGACTCCTCAGATACTGAATCCTGTGGTGAGTAACTCACCTCCTGACTCCCCAGAGCCTGTCCACCATCTACAAGGCACAAGTCAGGAGTGTGATGGAATACTCTCCATGTGCCTGGGTGAGTGCAGCTCCAACAACACTGAAGAAGCTGGACACCATCCAGGACAAAGCTCGCTTGATTAGCACCCTATCCACAAACATTCACTCCCTCCACCACCGACGCACAGTAGCAGCAGTGTGTACCATCTGCAAGATGCACTGCAGGAATTCACCAAGGCTCCTTCAACAGCACCTTCCAAACCCGCAACCACTACCATCTAGAAGGACAAGGGCAGCAGATAGATGGGAACACCACCACCTGGAAGTTCCCCTCCAAGTCACTCACCATCCTGACTTGGAAATATATCGCCGTTCCTTCACTGTCACTGGGTCAAAATCCTGGAACTCCCTCCCTAACAGCACTGTGGGTGTACCTACACCACATGGACTGCAGCGGTTCGGAAAGGCAGCTCACCGCCACCTTCTCAAGGGCAATTGGGGATGGGTAATAAATGCTGGCCTAGCCAGTGACGTCCGCATCCCACGAACAAATTTTTAAAAAGCAGCGAATACACTCCAAAAGTATTCATTAGCTGTAAAGCATTTTGAGATTTCCAGTGGCCGTGAAAGGCGCTATATAAATGCAAGTCTTCTCCGTAACTAACTTTTTCAACTTGTTCTTCCTTCGAGGTGAAGGTGACCACGTTAATGGGGCATTTGCTCGCGCTCTGGTGGGTGTGTAGGTGACTGCCGAGGCCAACCTGCGCCTGGAGGATTCTGCTGTAAACAGGCTAGGATACTGTGGATGATTGAGTTTCTGGACGAGTTGCTGGCTTGGGATTTCCTTTCCTTGCGCCGTCTCTCCACCTCTGCTACGCACTTGCTTTTAAAGGGACACTGCACCGATTTTTATTTGGTTGCAGCGATCCTTTTCTCCCAGGACGCGAAGTCGATATCAAAAGTCCCATAAGTCCCTGAAATAGACTGGTCGTTCGCTGTTTCCTGTCCGGCACAAATTGGCTGTCCCATTTCCTACCAGAACATAAGAAACAGGAGCAAGGGAAGGCCATTCGGCCCATCCAGCCTGCTCTGCCATTCAATAAGATCATGGCTGGTCTCTTATGGTGCCTTAAAGGCACTCTTTCCTGCCCCCATAACCATAAAGTCTGTCTAGTTTAGCTTTGGAGTATATTCAGTGAAGTCAACAGTGACTACATTTCAACGGAACATGATCGGATGTAAAGCACTTTCAGACACCCTGGGGTCAGGAAAATCCAGAAGAGAAAAAACAGTAAAACTCGGAAATGACTGGTCAAACTGGTCTTGAATACCTGGAGGGGTAGCAGTACACTAGACAGTGGCGTGGTGGTACTATCACTGGACTAATAATCCAGAGGCTAATGCTCTGGGATGCATGGGTTCAATTCCCAGCACAGCAGCTGTAGAATTTCAATCCAATCCAATTAATAACCTAGAATTGAAAAATTGGTCTATAGTGACCATGAAACAAGTGTCATTTTAAAAACTCCTCTTGTGCACTAATGCCCCTCCTAAGGAAGGAAATCTGCCATCCTTACTCTGTGCCTGACATGCCTGTGACTTCCAGACCCACAGAAATGTAGTTGACTCATAACTGCCCTTGAAAGTGGTCCTGCAAGACACTCAGTTCAGGGGTAATTAAGGGATGGGCAAACTAATGCTGGCCTTGCCAGTAATGCCCACATCCCATGAAGAAAATAAGGGGGGGTGGAAAAACCCGGGGTAGTAGCTTCTGACAATTCCGAACTGTTGTTTTTATTTTCCCCCAACCTTCCGGGAGGCGCTATAGGAATGCAAGTCTTCCTTTACAATGGGCAAGGCAAGTCCGTTCGTGCAATTGGCAGATACTATCGGCTCGGGGAAGGAGTCAAAGTAATATTGCATGGTATATTAATAAACTGTAGGGGTTGTGAAAGGTTCATGAAGACAGAGAGTGGTGGGGGGGGGGTCCCTTTAAAGGTCAGATTCTCGGCACTTACTGCATTGGCCACAAATGAAGGTTTGTGTGTGTGTTTGTGTGTGTTCTCCCTCGACAGGCAGACATCACAGAGCAGAGCCTGGGTCCAGTAGGTGGTGCCTCACTGTTGGGCTGAGAGTGTAAATCTGCTGACGGGTTGGAAGAGGCAGAAAGGATCGACCAGGGACGCTTTTTCTTTAATTTCTCCTCCCCCCGCACCTTCCCCCCCCTCCCTCTCCTCCTCTCCCTCTCCCTTTTTCAGCCGCCGGACGTTAATTTTGCTTTTTTTCCTTTTTGTTGTTGTTGTTTTTGGAAAACAGAAATTAGATTTAAGATGTCTGCAAGTTGTCAGCAAAGTGAATGTCGAGTGATCCCCACCAGGAGGGTTATTCTCAACGATGCAACGCAGCTACCTCAGGACTATTGCACTACCCCAGGCGGCACATTCTTCTCCACCACTCCCGGAGGTAAGACAAATGCAGATACCCCTCCCCCACCCCCCCCTCTCTCTCCACCCCCTCCCCACCCTCTCTCTCTACCCCCTCCCCCCTCTCTCTCTCTCCCCCCCTCCCCCCCTCTCTCTCTCACCCCTCCCCCCTCTCTCTCTCCCACCCCCTCCCCCTCCACCCCTCCCCCCCTCTCTCTCCACCCCCTCCCCCCCTCTCTCTCTCCACCCCCTCCCCCCTCTCTCTCTCCACCCCCTCCCCCCCTCTCTCTCTCCACCCCCTCCCCCCCCTCTCTCTCCACCCCCTCCCCCCTCTCTCTTCCACCCCCTCCCCCCTCTCTCTCTCCACCCCCTCCCCCCTCTCTCTCTCCACCCCCTCCCCCCTCTCTCTCTCTACCCCCTCCCCCTCTCTCTCTCTCCACCCCCTCCCCCCTCTCTCTCTCTCCACCCCCTCCCCCCTCTCTCTCTCACCCCCTCCCCCCTCTCTCTCTCTACCCCCTCCCCCCTCTCTCTCTACCCCCTCCCCCCTCTCTCTCTACCCCTCCCCCTCTCTCTCTACCCCCTCCCCCCTCTCTCTCTCTCCACCCCCTCCCCCCTCTCTCTCTCCACCCCCTCCCCCCTCTCTCTCTCTACCCCCTCCCCCTCTCTCTCTCTACCCCCTCCCCCCTCTCTCTCTACCCCCTCCCCCCTCTCTCTCTCCACCCCCTCCCCCCTCTCT